>NW_005871178.1:2660415-2671864 GCF_000147115.1 Myotis lucifugus
CCCCGGCCCCCCGCCGGCCCGACGCGCACCACCGAGCACTGCGCGCTACAGCGGCCGCCGCGGCGGCTCCAAGCCCTACCGCCCACCATGAAGAAACTGGCGAGGAAGGGATGCGACCACAAGCGCTTCCTGAAGAATAACTGGCTGCTGCTCTCCACCGTCGCCGCGGTGGTGCTAGGTGAGCGGCGCGGAGGGTGGGGACGCGCGCAGCCTCACGCGCTCCAGCGCCCAGGCCGCGTGCGGGGCGGGCGGGCGGGTGCGAGGGTGGGCCAGGCGTTGCACAGCCAGTGCCCGGGTCCCTCGGCGCCTTCTCGGCCTCGGACCCCACGCGGGAGCTTGCCTCGCCCACGGTGTTGTTTTGTGCCTGGGAAGAACAAAGCTCATCGGGGCTCCCATTTGGGTGCCCCAGGAGCTGAGCTGCCGGGTCCTGCTTTACCCAAAACGATCAAAAGGGTTTGGAAGGGGAAAGGGAAGCAAGTAGCTCCGGTTTCTTCCCGAGTGGAAGCAAACATGGTGTGTGTGTATGTGTTTAATGGTATCTGCTCCCCAATTTTTGGTCTGAACCACGCTGCCCGGACAGAGATGTGGATTACAGTTCTCCTTTGACTGGAAGAGGCACCTTAGCCTGGGACGGCCAGGGCGTAGGGTGGGGGGTGTTGCCCTTGCTTCCCAGGGGGCAGGGGCTGGAAAGGCGCCTTCCCAGGCAGCGAGCACGAACTGCCGGCACCCGGGCTCTGAAAACCTGCCACATTCGTGCCAAATGCTGGGGTGACGGGAGTGGGAAGAAGAGATCCAGCAGAACTCAGTTTTCCTCCTTCCCCAACCTGCTAATGTGTAGACATGGGCTCCCTGAACTTCCTCCACACTGTTCTTCTATTGAAAATAATTTTCAAGTCATATTTGCTTGTTTTTCAACAAAAACGTATTTAAGTGATTGACTCCTGACAGATCGCTGCACTGGGTGGATGTCTGAGCCATTGCTCAGCGGTGTGAGTGGTTCCTGTTAGGATTCTGGATTTCTGCCAGGTTGTCTGTTTTACAACCTGGGCTCTGGGATGCTCCTCTTTGAGCAGGAGCCATGTCTGTCTCCTTTACTCTGTGAGTTCACACAGGTGAGGACACACAGGAGGTGAGACTCCTTTTAAGTCCCCACCTTCCATTTGGAAACAGAAGCTGGGACCCACCAGCTGGCATGGTTCAGTAGATGAGCGTCAACCTGTGAACCAGGAGGTCTTGGTTTGATTCCTGGTCCAATGCATGCCCGCACCCCCCCCCCACCTCCCTCACCTCCACCCCTGTCTGCTGCTGCTACTTCTGCATCTCAGAATAGTTGGTGTTGCCTGCTCCCTCACTTAACCCCCCAGATTTGCTCCTCCAGAAACTTGTGCAAAGTCAAGTCAGGTTTCTAGTAAATAAGTAGCGTTCTCTAATTGTCTTAGCAGAGGCCATTTGTGGGAGGAAAGCAGAGAAGTAGAGAACCAAGTCTTGACCACTTAGCTCTACTGTATCTCTCCCTAGAAGGGTCAAGTGGCTTAGGGCGGTTTTAGGGAAGATTGGTTTTTCCCCACCCTGTTCAAATGACACATGACACAAAGAAAGTGATTAGATTTCCCTGCGGCCAAATAGATGAGATGATCTTGATTGTTTTCCTGTCTCCGTGTAAGGACAGTTCAAGGGTAAACCTAGCCTGACATTTCCCTCCCAATTCCCTGTGGAAGTGGAATCCTGCTTTTCCGGCCATGGGGCTCTCCAGAGAGACTCGCCTGTTAACCGCGTGTTGCTGGCTTGGAAAGGATTTTGAGCAGTTGTCCCCTGGCCTTTAGAACCTGTTGTGTAGGTACATCTTTGGAGTCAAGAAGGATGACATGCCTATTCTGCAAACCTGGCATTTGGTCCTGATGGTCATTTTCCCCCCAGTTTTAATGTGAGTGAGCCCAGGAGCTTGATTCAGAAAGGAAAACCCCCATATAAAAATTGTGAGGGCCCAGCGGAAGTATTCCTAGACGTTTGCCCCTCCAGGAGCAGCACAGGGGAGTCCCCTAGTGTTTCTGCTCCTGGTCTGAGAAGTGTCAAGCCTGGGCCACCCCCAGTGAACCCATCCATCACAGGCACTTCCCGAGATCCTCCTTTTTCCCTCTTTCTTCAGAGCACTGGGCCTGTGTGGGGATTACTAGTATACCTGTTTGTGTTGTCTCATTGGTTTAACCAGAAGTGAAATTCCAGCCAACTTAGAGCAGTGACGCTGAGTTCATTCCTAAGAACTTACTAGTTCATGATATTAAGTTTATTTTTATGATCTTAATTGATACAGAAAATCACAAACACTCTCATGCAATGTCCCTTCTGGACCTTTGAGCATGTGGATCTTAAAGATGTACGAACTCTTAAATTTATTAACTACCCTGGCACAATGTAGGGCTGATTGCAGCCATTAAAATGTTGGGTCCCTGCTGTGTAATTCAGCAGCCTTGACACTTTCAAATATTTTTATTATTAAAATGAGGGGCAAAAGTATGAAACAGCTTAAAGTCTTTGATTTTTCAAGACATAGTATATCTTTCTTAGGTGTGAAAGTTCATTGTTTTCATGGAAAGAAGACGCTAACTGCTAAACATTTTCTCAAATACTTAGTCATGAGATAATGGGACTGAATAGTTAAATAACCAAATTTGTTAATTTCTGTGAAAGCCTATAAGGTCCTAGTGCTGGGGTCCAATCCCAGCAGGTCCAGGGGTCCCCAAAGGTGTGGACAGAGTTGGTGAAGAAGGAATGACACGGAGACAGCCTTCAGTTGATCAGCAGCCTAGCCATGATCTCTAGCCAGGATCTGGTTAGGATCTCCAGCCAAGGTCTGGCTAGGATCTCCAGGGAAATTCTGGCCAAGTTCTGGTTAGGAATTGATCAGGATCTGATGTTTATTGTCTTGTTACATCTGTATTTATACCAGTCGATTTTAATCCTGTCAATTTCTATTGCAAAGGTTAGGGCGTTTCTTATCTCCATTCCAGGGAGTAAAGATTATGTAGCTTAAGTGTTATTGTTTGTAGTTAAAGTGATTAACTACCCGCCTGGCACTTAGTTAAGGGGTTGTATCCCCTCCCTAACCTCAGGGGAAAATCCCCACCTGGGGAAACAACCTTTCTTGGAGAGGTGACCTTGGTTAAAACACATGGCTCTAAGGAGAGCAAACATATTAAGAACAATATGCTATATATGCCAGGTCCCTTGAAACATATGCTGTGCAGATGTTTCTTTCCTACAGCGATTGTGTCAAGCAGCAAGGATGGACCGGCTTCCGGCATCCTAGAAATAATATCTCGGCTATTCAGATGAGAGGCCTTTATGCAGGCACCATTAGGGACAGTTTTGTTGCCTTCATTACAATTCTCACAGGCTTTTTCCTGCTTCTGTAGTGTAGTAGAATGAGCACAGAGCCTGGAGTCTAGAGTGCTGGATTTGAATTCTGACACTACCAGACTCTACCATTTAGCCAAATCTCTTATTCTCTGGGATCCTCAATGTCCTCATCTGGAAAATAGGGATATTTGTCATGACTTCCTTTGTTATCAGGGTTGATTAATATAGTGTGAAAACACACAGTTGTGGCACATAATAAGCACTTAATAAATGTTATCTTAAGGTAAATCGCAATAATTTTATTCTGAGGAAGTTAATATTTTCTTATGAAATAAAGTCTCATGGTCTGTTCTGCTTAGTGTCTGCCTTATACTACAGAGTTCAAGGTGATTCGAGTGTTTTGATGACATGCTCTGTCTAAGGCCCAAGAGTGGGGAACCTTTTTTCTGCCAAGGGCCATTTGGATATTTATAACATCATTCGCAGGCCATACAAATTATCACCTTAAAAATCAGCCTGCTATATTTGGTCGAACATTTAATTAACTCACCTCTAATGCCTTGGCAGGGCCAGACCAAATGATTTCTTGGGCCTAATACAGCCCATGGGCCAAATGTTCCCCAAATACCAGCCTCCAGGGCATTGTTCAATTTTTTTAAAGGATATTTTTTAAATGCTTTTTTTAAAGACTTAATCATTTTGTCTTGTGCCCCATAGCCCAATTCTCAATTCGTTTAACAGGCTGAAACAGTGAGGGAAGAATTTTTGTGTTTCAAGTGGGAATTCTGTTCACGCAGAATCTCGGTGTGAGAATTCTGTGCCAGGGCATTCTGATTCAGGTCACCCAATGCTCATATTGTGCATAATCTTGGTAAAGCACTCGTGGGGTCCGTACCCTATTCACAGCATAAAGCCTGGTCTTTCTGTCTTTCAAGACAGTTTATGCTTTATTTCAATCATTTAGAAAATCTGATTTCTAGCTTAAGGATTCTCAGGAAAGGAAATAGATGTTATTTACACAACAGAGCTGGCAAGCTTATTCATTCTGAATAATTTTCTTTGGAGTACCCAAGGAAGCAATCATTTCTAGATTCAGATGCCATTGTCTACAACCAGGAACCGTTCTTAGTAATACCCTTGCCTCAGCCTTGCACCTCCTGCACTTGAGTTCCTGTAGGTGTATATCTGGCGGTGCTAATTTGAATCATGGGATATGCTTTCTTGCTCTATCTGTTTTTATGTGTCTGTGAAGTCCCTGAGGACAGGGGCGAGCCACAGCTCAGGCTAGTTCCAGGCCCAGCTCATCACCTGCACGGAGCCTTGCGTACCGCAGTGTTCAAAATATGTTTCGTTTTCCATGAAGCTCATTTGTTGTGGCAGGTCCCAGGCCTGGTACTGCTGGGCCTCTAATCAGCTCAGCCTTGGAATGCACCTGCAGTAACCAACACTTAAATCATTCATTCATTCAACAAATATATATTGGGCACCTACTGTGTGCCAGGGACTGTTCTAGGGCTAGGGCATACAGCAGTGAATAAAACAGTAAAAACCCTGTCATCCTGGAACTTATGTTTAAATGGAGAGAGGTAACCAGTAAACAAAATAAATTGGTAAAAGACATTAGATTAGAGGATGAGCATGCTCTAGAGCAGTGGTTCTCAACCTTCCTAATGCCGCAACCCTTTAATACAGTTCCTCATGTTGTGGTGACCCCCAGTTTCATTGTTACAAATTGAACATAATTAAAGCATAGTGATTAATCACAAAAACAATATGTAATTATATATATGTTTTCCGGTGGTCTTAGGCGACCCCTATGAAAGGGTCGTTCGGCCCCCAAAGGGGTTGCGACCCACAGGTTGAGAACCGCTGCTCTAGAGTAACATAAGTTAGAGAGGATGCTGGGGGTACAGTTTTAAATAGGGTTACAGGGAAGGCTCTGTTGAGAAGGTGATGATCAAATTGAGACAAAAGAGGTGAGGGAACATGGGCACAGTTACCTGGGGGAGCATCCTGGCTTATTTGAGAAAGCACATGGCGTGGAGTGAGGAAGGGTGGATGAGGCAGGAGGCTAGGATGGGGACAGAGCACTAGGATGGTGTAAGCTCTTCTATTATGAGGACTTTGACTTTTTACTGGGAGATGGGAAACCATTAAAAGGTTTTGAGCAGAGAAGTGACATGGTCTGGTTGTATTTTAATCAGCTCTCCCGGGCCCCTGTTTTGACCATAGACTGCAGAGGCAAGAGCAGAAAAAGTGATACCAGTTTAGGAGGCTAGTGCAGTTAACGTATGTATGTATTTTACTTGTTACACTTGTCTAATCTCATTTCCATCATGGCTAGTGAAATCTTAGGAAATGCTTATGGGGAAAAAAAATGTGCAACTATAAAGTAGCCTTTGTTGCCATTATATAGATGAGAAAACTGAGATTCAAATAATAATTGGCAACACCAGATGTTCCTGTTCCTTCCCTCCTCCTCCTTCAGGCTGCTTCTCCTCCTACATCTTGCTCCCCATCTCCTTGCTGACCCACCTGGGAGTCATGGTCCCCTGGTTGAGAGCCGTGGTGGAGTGGGGAATAGGAATTCTATACCATGCACTGAGGCTGAGAAGGGGCAGCAGTGTGTCTCCACGGGGCTCTCAGAATTGCAGTGTGTGCAGTGGAGAAACACCTCTCCAGTGGCATTTGCCAGACCGCTTAGCCAGGCTGGCTTCCACTCTGGGCTCAGACCTACCCTTACCCCTCTGCCCATGAGGCCGCCTTGCTTTTCTTTCTGCCTCTAAATTCTGCCCTTCCTACCTTTTAATTAAGTGACTTGGTGTGACTGGAGTAGAGGGTGCAATTGAGTGACAGGGAAAAACAAAAAAGCCAGGCTGCACAGGAGGTCAGGGGCAGATCCTGGGGGACCTGCAATGCCATGCTGACGAGTTTGGACGTGGTCCTGAGGATGAATTAAATTGGGTAGTAACAAGGTTAGAGCTGTGCTTAGAAAAGATCATTGAGGTGGATGGATGTGGAAAATGGATCCAAGGAGGGCAAACGTGCAGGTGGGCTGACCCCCAGGGGTTTACTGTGAAGGTCCAGGCAGGGAGAGATGGAGACCTCCACTGGACAGCCGCATTGGGAGTGGAAAGGAAAAGACAGCTATGCCACGTCTTCCGTGGGTTAGCCTGAGGGGGCTTGGCTGGGTTTGGTCCACAGGAGAAGGAGGGGGTGACCTCTAGCAGAAGAGGGAGTTTTGGGAGGGACACCAGCTTGAAAAGAATTATGATGCTCTCCCACTGTACTGAACCAATGTCTACTTGGTATTCATTAGTTAGAATATATTCTAATTTTCTGTCTCTCTTACTGCCCATAAGTCTTTGAGGGAAGGAGTTCTGTGTTGGTCCTCTCAGTACCCACAGCACCTGTCACAAGGCTGGTAGTCTCAATACATGAGTTGAATTGTTGAGTCATTTACGACCCAGAGAGTTAGTAAGGCATTGTCTTGGTTTATTGAGTGAATAAATGAGCTCAAAGTCTAACTTGAAAATAAAATGAGATCTTAAAGTAAATGAGACACTCAAAAGCTATGTAAGAAAGTATATCAGATAGTTAAACTCTCTGGGCTTTTGTTTCTTATCAGAAAGAAGAGGGGTTTAGATTAGGTAGAAGAGCAAAGAGGATTCCATTCATGTGCCAGCTCCCATTTATATCCTGTACGATAGGTTTGTTGACAATGGATTGGAAACAAAAGTTCTGAAATTGATTGCTGATGTCTGTCAAAGGCTTAGGATCAGGAAGTAGTAGCATGTGTCCTGAATAATTGCTGACCTTGGGTTAGAAAATCTCTTGGGGTTCCTTTTAGTTTTATGATCCTTTAGCTCTATGATTGTATAGTAATTCCTTGGTTCATTGCTAGGAGGCAGAGAAACTCTTCCATGGGAACTGAGGGAGAGTTAAAGGTCATTACTGGGGATAAAATGACCTTGACGTTGACTCAATTGTTCTGCATTTGAACTGTTTAATCAGTGACTTGAGTATAATAATGTAAATTGTATATGGGGCTATTACCAGGGCAATGTTTTGTGTCAGTATTAGATTATCCATTAGAGTAGTAATATGAGTTCAGTAAACCTATGCTATTTCTAGATGTGTACTAGTATCTATATTTTGCACACAGCTACTTATGTACCTTAGAAAGAAAGTTCCTTTGGCTGGCTTGGCTCGAGTTCCACATATTGAACAATTAGGAAAGGAATTTTGGGCTTTGAGTGCCTATTTTTGAAATCAAATCAGAACCCACCAGATTTAGGGAATCACTAAAAAGATTCTGATATTTGGTTGTTCTAGGCATAGTATGTGCCTAAAGTCTATCAAACCAAAACCTCACACAAAATTATCTAGACACAAAATTATAAAATGAATCTTAAAAATTTATTTTAAGTGTTAGACTCTGCACATCAGGGTTGGTATAGAGACATTCTTAGTGTATCTGTAGGGAGGACTTTGTAAATCACTAAAGTGCATAGAAAAGGGAAAGGGGCTGTGTGTGTGTCTGTCTGTCTGTCTGACTTATTCAGCTTTCGTACTCAGAAAAGAGAAGATGGTTGATAAATACTCAGCATCTTGTTAGATGTTGCTTAATCTGTGATGCAGTGTTTACAGATTTGAGCAGCAGGGGTAAGAAATAAGGGAAGCTTCACATGACACAAGAAATTACTGTGTGCTAAGTCAGGATGTGGTAGGGCTCGAGTAGTGCCTCAGATGGGTAAAAACCCTGGGTTAGCCAGACAAGGTGTACTTAAGTGGGATCATCCTGTGAGCACTTGCTTGCAGAGAGAAAACGGTTTCCACATTAATTAATTGTGAGAAATTGTGATTACCTTTAACAGAGCTGAGACTGAAAATAACTGTCCTGTGGGGAGGGAGTCGGTGACACGCCTTGTGCCAGAGGAGCTCTGTTTGCCTGAGGAATTGCAGGCCTCCCTGGTGTTGGTGTCGCTGGAGATCTGGGGTCAGGTATACTGTGGGGACTTGAGCCCTGTCAAAGAAAATGCACTCATTTTAGATGCCATCCAGTGGCCCATTTAAACTCCCCTGCAGCAGTGTCTGTTAGAGTAGCACGTGTTTCAATGGCCTTTCCTATTTTGAATGTTACACATACGTCTAATAGAAGGCAGTATTGGAGACGGCACTATTAAGCCAATAATTCACTTACGGAGCTATAGTTTAGCTCACAGATAGATTTGGAAGGAGGTAATTCATTATACTTGCTGAAGAAACAGCCCCACATTGCAACAAAGAGTGCTCTGTTGCAATTAATACGCTGCACAGTAACACCTCTGTTAATGGAAAGGAAGTGTTTCGGTGACTCGCTCCTTGCCAGAAATGTTGCTAACCCTGGGTTTGGACTGTCTGTCCCATTACCAGGGGTAGGGTATTTCCTTCCTAGCAAATACTCCTGAATTTTCTGGGATGGATGGACCCCGCCCCGTTCACAGACAGTTCACGCTGGGTGTCCCAGATCATTTCTCTCCCAGGTCCAGGCCCAGCTGTGTGAGCTCAGGGCCGCCATCCCCACTCATTCAGGCTGGGAGGACACTGTGCCTCATTTTCCACCTGGAGACCCAGGCCCACAGCGAGGAGATAAGACCCTCTCACCAGTCACTCCATGCTCAAGTTGAAGGCTTTGTTCCCTGGGCCCTTCTGGTTGCAGAGTCCCTAACCATGTGCACAGACAGGACAGTTGTCACAGCAAATCTTCATGTGTCCAGGAAGGCTCCTGAGTCTCGCATCATGGGACTTTCTGCTAGGTCTGCGTGTTGAAGCAAAGAGATGGCCTTTGGGGCCAGAATTTCAATTCAGAAAGAGCCTTAGAGGGGGTCCACCCTGTGTGTCTTTACTCTTATTACAGCACTGAGACAACATCTCAGGGCTCAGTGCTCTCAAATGGTTAAAACTGCATTTAGTTACTCAACTAAGAGGGAATCTCTTAGAGGAGAGAGCTTAAGTGAGATCATATAATTAAATTACTTTTCTATCACCGTTCTATTGCTTGAGAGTTACCTGGTTCCTTGTAACTCAGTAAAGAATTAAGTCAAGAAAAAAGTGCACCATCCCCAGAAATGCTTAACTATAGAAAGCCTAAAGTCCAAGCCTCTTCCCATTACTGGAAAATAAAGTGATCTGTCTCTATTTCTCTGCGTATTTCATATACTTAATTGTTTTCTGGGCCACCTAACTATTGTATAGGTTTCATATGAGATTCCCCAAATTATGAGACAATGAGGAAGACATTTTCTCTTTTGTAAAGTTCTTTTTCTTATGGTTAACCAAGTGTAATAGCTAATATTTAGTGAGGGCTTGCTATGAGATTGATGCACATTTCTTCCCCATTTGACCCTCAGCACAATGAAGTAGGGCATTTACTTATTTTACAGATGAGGGGACTGGGACTTACAAGGCTTAAGTTATCCAGCTGAGGTCAGAGTCAGAGCTGGGATTTATACCCAGGACTGCCTGACTGCAAAACTTAGGTTATTAACCATTAAGCAAGGCCACTTCCTTCCTGGCAAACCTTGATATACCTAATTGAAATTTCAATTCAGCACTGGCTGGTGTTTCTCAGTGGTTAGAGCATTGGCCCACATACCAAAGGGTGACCGGTTCCATTCCCAGTCAAGATCAAGGGCATGTACCTGAGTTGCAGGTTCCATCCCTGGTCCTGGTCAGGGTGTGTGCAGGAGGCAACTAATCGATGTGCCTCTCTCCCATCAATGTTTCTCTCACTCTCTCTTCCCTTCCCTTCCTTCCACGCTCTTTATAAAAATCAATGGACTACGGGGATGATAAAAAATGGAAGAAAAAAAAAAAGCAATGGAAAAAATATCCTTGGGTGAGGATTTTAAAAAAAGAGAGAGTTCAAATCATTCTTGCAGACTTCTCTCTTGGACATAACTAAATAAAGCCTGTTATCTTCCCTCTTGCTCCATCCTTTCTCTGTCCCTTGGCTATTCTTTATTCTGTCCCTTAACTTGGAGCATTTACAGCATTTAGTCCTTTCCCCCATTCTTTGTAAACCTTCTATTTGAACTTGCCTCATCCTTGCTTTACCTGGTTGTGTTGTACTTTCCTACTCTAGTACTTTTGCTTATGTTTCACCCACTATTGTTCTACCCATCATTGAAGATCTAATTTTTACTTTTATCATATAGACTTCTCTGACTACACAGAGATAATCTCTCTTTGCTGTACTCTAATAACCCTTAATTTACCTTCCCAAGTTATACTGCATTTGCACCACCACCCCCAGTCCTGACCTAGGCAGACATCACTAATTGATTACAGCCCTCTTTGCCATAGAGCTTTGTTACGGTGCAGAATCCCCAAAACTATGCTCCAGACAACCACTGTTAATCAAAGGGAATGTGCATATAAGATGAAAAGTATTGTGCATTGCTGTGAAAATTATTCATTTAGCATTCAATTAGAAACTCAATTTAAATTGAACAAGTATTGATGTTCTTGGTAAGAGATGCAGAGTTGAGGTCTGTGTTTTGTCTTAGTCTGCCAGATGCAGTATGTGCACAGATATTAGTAACACGAGCCTAATAGATAAAAATAAAAAATAACATGATCCTACATGTGGTAAGTGCCATAAGAAAGCTGCAATGTACCAATGGCCTTCAACAAGAGATGGGATTGTGAAAGGGTCCTGAAGGGTCCCCAAGAATGGCCTTGAGCAGGTGTGCCTGGATTCCTGGGCCTGAGAATTGGGAAGATTACAAACCCAGGTAAAGATAAGCATATGAATACAGAGGTCTTTATCTTATCTTGTGTCCAATTTCAGTATTGTATGGAACTACTACTCTTACTACTATTATGACTTCTCTTTCTTATCTCAGTTTCCTGAGAATTAAAAAAAAAAAAGTGCTGTTTTATATAGGTTATCACACTCATAGCATTGCACCTACTTATAAAAGGGTGTCCCAAAATTCACACAAGAAGTAATTTTGATAGAAAACACAGGATTATAAATTAAAAATTGTAAATTTTTTATTGATTCATAAAATATACAGTATAGGGTTATGTATGGAATAGCATATCG
>NW_005871178.1:2672250-2681630 GCF_000147115.1 Myotis lucifugus
TCCACGGCACAAAAAACTGGATTATCATGTCGCGATAGCGAGCACCATTAACTGTTATTACCTGAGCAGCCGCATTTCGGTCATGGAAAATTTCAACAAAATAGTGCGTATGTGCCAGCAAAGCCGTGGAGGCCATTTACCCAATATGCTATTCCCATACATAACCCTATACTGTATACTTTATGAATCAATAAAAAATTACAATTTTTAATTATAAACCTGTGTTTTCTATCAAAATTACTTCTTGCGTGAATTTTGGGACACCCTTTAGGAGGTGTTCCAAGTATTTTTGACTGATTACAAAACCTTCATTGAATAAGAGGTAAATCCTTGACAAGCCTATCCCACTGATCCCCTACTTACCCACCCATTGGTATCAGTTTTTTTAATATATTTTTTATTGATTTTTTTACAGAGAAGAAGGGAGAGGGATAGTTAGAAATATTGATGAGAGAGAAACACCCATCAGCTGCCTCCTGCACACTCCCCACTAGGTATGTGCCCACAACCAAGGTACATGCCCTTGACTGGAATCAAGCCTGGGATCTTTCAGCCCACAGGCCGACGCTCTATCCACTGAGCCAAACCAGACAGGGCTGAATCAATTTTTTGAGTGAAGACTCTGGGGAACTATTGCCCAAGCTGAAATATCCTAAATATACTTTACTACTAGTTTGGGGATCCCAGAAGAGCAAGCCTGGTCTGGAACGGTTTTGAAGACATTTTATTATGAGCTCAGCCTGGCCCCGAAATTCCCAGACTGGAGGGCATCTCTCTACCTGAGGAAGCCCTGACGGTGCCAGACCAGCACCAGAACCAGTCTGATCTTCAGAGAGCTCTTTGGACTAGAAAGAATGGAAGATCCATCTGGTTTCCTGAAGTTGGACCATGGCCTGGAGCTGATTCAGCTGTGGGTGATAGTCTTTTCGAATGTGGTCTTTGTGGTCCTCCCTTTTTTTTTTTTTTTTTTTCCAATTACGGTTGACACCACCTGGACTGCATGGCTCAGTAGCTGAGCATTGACCTATGAACCAGAAAGTCACAGTTTGATTTCTGATCAACGCACATGCCCAGTAGGGGGCATGCAGGAGGCAGCCAATCAATGATTCTCTCTCATCATTGATGTTTCTATCTCTTTCTCCCTCTCCCTTCCTCTCTGAAATCAATACAAATATATTTTAAAAGAAAAAGAAACAATTACGGTTGACATACAATATTATACTAGTTTCAGGTGTATGACATAGTGGTTAGACATTTATATAACTTATGAAGTAATCACCCCAATAAGTCTAGTGCTTATCTGACACTATATATAGTTATTACAATATTATTGACTATGTTCCCTGCACTGTACTTTATATCCAGTCTCCTTTAGTGAACTTGTTCTCCCTCCATGCATCCTCTCATATCCTTGTCCATATTCTTCCCATTTTCTCCCTGTCTGGAGATTATTTTTGTGACAAGTAAGTAATCAGCCTGTCTGTGCTGCTTGTTCTGCTTGGATAAACACTAAACTTGGTCATTAAAGAGACTGAAGATGGGCTTTTACTTTTTTTATTAGCAAAAGTTAATTGTCAACCAGGAGACATAACAGGTTTGCTCCATTTCTGCTTCCCCTTCATTTCTTTCTTTCTTACATCTGGAGAACGGCCTAAGTTTTCATTTCATGGAGGAGAGTCTGAGGTCCACTGAGTAATGGAGCTTGAGATCTTATTGTCGATCCAGAACCCACAGACCCTGAGAAACCTACCCAGATTGCCTCTGAAACTGGTTTACCACCTGCACTGAATATTAGTATTTTCTACTAATCTTTAGCTAGCTTGTTTATTTTGAAGGGGGGAAAAACACACAAAATCTAAAAACTGAAAGTTTATATCTACTATTGTTTAAGTGGAAATGATGGAGAGTAAGGTTTGGTTGCTTTTTCAACTTCAAGTGAGTAACCATAGAAGTCTGGACTTACTGTCAGACCTAGAACCCTGGAGTTCCCTGAAGTGGTGCTCATCTCTGAGCTCTTGCAGGACCTGTAAATCCCGCTCAGTACTCTGTGCTCTGTGCTCTAGGGAAAGGGGTTGGCGACTGCAGGGGGAGGGGTGTGCACCTGTGGCTTTTTGCTTAGATTTTCTCTTTCTTCCTACAGACAGATTCTATCTCCCCCTGTACAGCCTCTGCCCAGGCCCCAGGGAACAGCTGTTGTCTATGAGGAAAATACTGAGAAAGGAGACTAACGATCCTCACAAACCTAAAACATTTTGAGATTCCAAGAATAAAAATCCTCAGTGTTGCTGTGAAAAGATTGTACTCCCCATGTTTGAAGACCCTAGAAGACGAGGTCATCTTTGTGTGTTTTCTGGGGTCCTGCTCGCATCCTGCACCAATAGGCAGCTGGGCCTTTTTTAGTGGCTGTATGGCCTCTTTAACATTCTCTGTGTAAGTGTTCTTTCCTTTCACAAACAAGCTGGCCTGTCTTTGCCTTTATTCTCCCAGTGAGGATTATGAGAAGCATCTGAGGTATTACAGAGATTCCTGACCCAGCCCTTCAACACTGTGGACCACTTTCATTTTAAGAAATATCATAGCCCTGGCTGGTTTGGCTCAGTGGATGGAGCATCGGCCTGTGGACTGAAGGGTCCCGGGTTCGATTCCGGTCAGGGGCATGTGCCTGGGTTGCGGGCTCAATCCCCAGTGGGGGGCTCTGCAGGAGGCGGCCGATCGATGATTCTCTCATTGATGTTTCTATCTCTCTCTCCCTCTTCCTTCCTCTCTGAAATCAATAAAAATATATTTTTTTAAAAAGAAAGAAATATCATAACATTCTTCAAATATGTCTTAACTACTTGAAGACAAAAGTAAACTTTTCTGCAGTCCTTGGAGTGGGGAAGGAGAGGTGAGAGTTACAGCTCCACAGAAGTTAGCGGGGGAGGGTACACGGCTGGCAGGCAGGCCCCGTGGTTAGGAATCATGGAGAATAGAGTTCAGGGTAACACAAATGTTAGAAGCAGAGGTGAGGAGCAGGCTGAGGATAGTCAGGGAGTCCCAGTTACTCAGACTTAGCATTCTGGATGCAGGGTTCATCAAACTGAGAGTTCCAGCCTTGTGACAGGTCTAGAAAGTCCAGGATGACTGGCTTGTTTTCCCCAGAGGTCGATCCCTTTCTCTGCCTTCAAATTGCTCCTGACTAAAACCCACTGTGGGGGAGACGGTCAGATTTCATCTACACCTGGGGAGAAGGCTTTCTAGGATTGTATAATGAACCAAGAAGGTACTTATGGGAGTTGTGAAACTGGTTATTACAAAGAGGTATTATTTCCAGACATGGATGTTAAACCTAAGGAAGAGGTGTGTCCTTCGAGCACAGGATTCCAGAGCCTCTCCAAACTGTATAAGTTGGGGTGAGGGGACTTGTCATTCCTTCAGTGCCTTGGAGGCCAAATATTTGCTGAGGTAGCAAGATGGGGAGAGAGTAGAATGTGACCACAAAATAGATAAAGGTCTTTCACAGGAATGCATGAATCACCCATGAGATTATCAGATATAAACCATTTCAAGAAGGGGGGAGCGGAGTACAATAGAGTAGACCAGATGTTTAAAAAAAAAAAAGGAGGTGGGTTTTTTTGTTTGTTTTAGAATCCACAAGTCATAGATATTATCTCAGGAAATAATCCAACACATCTGTGTGGGACTAACACACCTTCTAGAGGAAGGAGAGTCTGGTTGCTCCTAGATTGACAGGTTCACTCACAAGCTGGACCTCTAAGCCAGTTGGATGCTTGCTGGAGAGACAGGTTCCTGTGGGCTGGTCCTACAACCAGCCTCATCCTCATTTGAATCCAAAGGGCTCTTTGGACCCCAGGGTCCCCAGAAGCCTGGGAGGAGTCCTAAGGCCTAGGAACCAGGCACCCAGCTTCTCATGGGTGCAATACCATAGCCAGCCATTGTCCAAGGAGGACAATTTCACGAGTCAGGACTACTGGAGAGCCCATGTTTGGGGCAGTGTGGCAGAGTTTATACCCATATTCCTCTGGCTCAGTTTTTTTGCTCTGCTAACGTCATCCTCTATTTTCTCCTGCCTTTTGTAATTATGCTTGATGATTACAAAAGAGAAAATACAGAAATTTGTGGTGGCTTCCGGGACACATGCCTTAAATAGCAATTACAGTGTATTCCTGGTTCAGTTCAGTGCAGAAGGTATTAATCAAACACCCCTGGAGTGTCAGGCTCAATGCCTTGGGCAATGGGTGGGTACAGAAGTGAGTATACAATGCTTATGCCTCAAGAGCTTAAGATGGGGGGGAGGGGCTGGAGGCAGGGACAGGGACACAAAATGGGTATGGGGCTGCCTGTCACTACTTGAGCCAAATTAAGCAGAGGCAAGGCTGGATCATATATGAGCATTTATTCCAATAACGCTAGCAGTATGGAGAGAGCAGCAGGTCATCCTGAAAATTCTGCTCTAGCAATTCCTACTAGCTGGCGATTATATAGGGATAAGGAAGAAGGGCTTCATGCAAGAGGGAAGGGGGACAGGATAAGGGCTGCAGGGCCTGGGGTTCGTGTGTTTCCTTCCAGGATCTTGAAGTCCAGTAACAAGGTAGTTAATTTTCTCTGATGTTAAAAACCAGCTCAGCCCATTCCTGGGACCAGAGAATGGTCAGCATTCCTGAGGCAAATACCCAGAGAGGGTCAGGGTCCAGGCACAGCAACCAAGTCAAAGTGTGTCCTGTCCTTCATCTGCTCTCAAAATGTAATTTCTTTTCTGAGTAATGAACCCGTCTGTGCTCCAAGGCATCCTATCTTTTTACAGCCCTGTGTTTCTTCTTGCAACACATCCCCAGTTTCCCAGGGTCTGTAAGAAAACCTCATATCTATAGTTAGTAAGGTGAATAATCATGAAACAACTGTGGTTTTATTCCTAGCATGTGCCCTTCCCTGGTCACATCTGCTCGGATTGTTTTGGGCACTGTTGGGCATGGAAGGTAAGGGGACTTCTTAATTCCACATCTGCAGGGCCAGCCAAGGCCTACCTGGTTATCTGGCCCAGGGACACACATGTCACATGGATCATTGGAGGAAGTTGGGAAGGCTTTCCAAACACCCTGGAGCTGAGTTTTTAAGTTGCTGAAGTGGTGATCAGGTAAAGTGGAAAAGTAGAGGGAGCAATGTGCAAAGGCCTGGGTCTTAGCAGAATTGATACACTGGTGCAGGGCGGGGCTGGACCAAGGAGCTTGGATGCCACTCTGTGATGGGGAACCACTGAAAGGGCTTTAGGTAGTAATTCAACCCGATTTGCATCTTGGGAAGATGGCACTGGCTTTGATATGGAGGACGAATTAGTAGAGACGAGACTGGAAGCAGGAAGAGCTTTAGGAAGTTCATGAAACAGTTTTGGTAAGAAATGAGGTGGACCTGAGCCATGGCAAGTGTCATTGACGATGGAAGGGAGAGAGAGATATTTGAGAGTTGTTTACCCAGTAGAATCAGTGGAATTGGTGACTGCTCAGTATTGTAGGCTGGAATGTGACACGGAGTCCTCTAGAACGTCCCCAAAGTGTACCCAGATGGCTTCGTTATCTCAGTTGTGTCACTGATTTCCTGTGGGGCCTCAGGCAAGTTACTTCACTTCCGTGTGCTGCAGTTTTGCACCTGGAAATGAAGTTACCTCACAGAGTTGTTGAAGATCACAGTTAATTATGCTTAGACCAGCACCTGATACATACATAGTCTGCAGCCCTCAAGAAAGGTTTGCAATGATAGCACAATTTAGGGAGATAGGAAACTCTTTCAGATCTCTATTTCTATGTAACTAATCACTCCCAAACTTTAGTGGCTTAACATACAATGATCATATTATCCCTTATGGTTCTGAGAGTTGACTGGCTCCATTAGGCATTTCTCCCTTGGGTTGGTTCTCTTTTGTGATTACAGGGTGATGGCAGCTGGGACTAGAAGCAGCTAATGTGCATTGCATGACCTACTTGTCTCCTACCTGGAAGACTCAAACTCTGATCTCTCTCTCTCTCTCTCTCTCTCTCTCTCTCTCTCTCTCTCTCTCTCCCTCTCCCTCCCTCCCTCCCTCCCTCCCCCATGTGGTCTCTCCAACAGCAGCTTCAAGGTTGCTGGACTTTTACGCTGAGTGTCTCAGGAAGAGAAACCATCAGAAGCTGGCCCTTTCTGACCCAGCCTTTGAGCCTCACTTTTGCTCATTCTCTTTATCAAGGCTATCACCAAGGCCCACCCAGGTTTAGGGGAAGGGGACAGAGACTTCATCTCCTGATGGGAGGAGTGTCAAATGATTTGTGAACTTATTTTAAAATCACCAGGGTAACCCAGAAAGAAAAGTCAGAGGTCTTCTAGGGAAAAGAAAGATGTGTTTAACTGGCCCATGTTGTGTCTCAGGTTGAGGTACATATCCAGGCAGAGATGCTCTGAAGGCAGTTGGGAGACAGAATGAGGCAAGAGATACAGGTGGATATTCAATACCTAAGAGCAGATAGGATCACTCTGGGAGAGTGTGCAGCCCAAGAAGAGGTTAGAATACAAACTCCTTGGGAAATACATCAATGGAAAGGGGAATGTCCAGTGGTGGGGAGATAGAGAGCTTACTAGTACTCAGCCTTGCTGGGTTCCTCCAGAAATCCATCTTGTTTTACCCCTAGGGTGTTGCAGTCTGAGAATTCTTTCTCTGGGTCCCAGCATCTTCTTGACAAAAGAGTTATCTTTCCAGCCAGAGTGGACCCTTGATTGTTCACATCAAGCATCCTTTCCCACATCTTCCACCAGGCTGCTAATTGTCAGACACCCCTGCCGTCCCTGCAGGCCAGGCAGTCCATGGAGGGAGTACTGGGTTCTCATTACTTCTGTCCTCCTCCCTCCTCCCAGTCAGGTGTTTTCTGAACTAAAAGAGTACTTGAAGTTGTTAGGTAAGTTCCTTCCCTTCAACCACCTCAAAATGACCTTCAGAATTTAAGCCACATTCTTGTAATTGGCCTTCAGTTCCAGATCCTTTTAGAGAACCATTAGCACTAGAGCTAGCCTGGTTCCTCCTTTGTGAATTGCCACAGGAAAGAGAAGGTGACCCGTGAGTCTATGAAAGAGCCAGGTTCCAAATCAGGTATGTCTGTCTGACTTCGGGGCTGAGCCCTTCACCCCAGCCATGCCTCCAAAGACACAGTGTAAACTTACCCTGAATGGGCCAGAACATTTGGACAGTTGAATACAATACACAGCAAATGGTTCCTGAGAGATTATGCACAGGTCTGGTGGATTTAGTTTGAGGAAACAGGTGAGATAAAACAGGGCTTGCTGTTGGGACATGGGATAATCAACATGGCTTTATCTGACCTCCTCTTCTCTCTGGAAAACAGATGAGTTAATTACCTGATTCATACTCCCTCTCATCTAAGCTCTGAAATAAACCACTATCATCATCTTACCAAACCTTTCCCTGACCCAATTCATGGATCTTAGATTCTCATGCTCTTGCCTTCTCTCTCTCTCCCTCCTGATGAAATTGGCTTGCAGAGGTAGTTGCTGTGACCTCACAGAGTTTAACAATTGTTTTTTAAGCTTTGAACATTTAAAAATTGAGCCATTTCACACAAAGACCCAGATTCTTAGTTTCTCTTTTAAAAATTCAGACAGTGAGGCCACCCTAGACCCTCATTTCAATGTGACGGTGCTTGGCTGGAACTGTGAGGACCACCACAGACCCCCACAGGCCTGGGTCTCACTACTGCCCTGACCCCTAGCCTTGGACATTTGTAATCTTTGTTGTAAACAGTGAAAATCATTCAAACATATTTAAAATTCATATTTAAGGACACTGTAGTTCCTCCTTTCTATTTTAGAAAAGGTGACCAAGGAGTTGTTATTTCCTGGGGTGAAAGGTTATTCTTCAGCGCCTGTCTGTGGCTTCTTTCAGATGGAGAAGCCAGCAGTCCCATTCTGTCTCTTAGGGAAGAGTGAAAAACGACAGGTCACTCTTCTTCTCCAGTCACCTTTCAACACTGGTCCCTCCCTTTCCTAGGGACTGCAGAAACCACAGGGAAGGCCCACCCTCCTGCAGGGAGAAAAGGAAGAAGAGGAAGAGAATCTTCTTACTTTACACTTTACTAGGGGACCAGTGCACGAATTCGTGTACCTTGAAAGGAACTGTGGGCTGTGAGGCTGTGGTGGGCATAGGGGCAGGTCTCGGCCCATCCTCTGTGCCTCCGCCTGGCCCCTCCCACCTTGGCCCCGGGTCCTCTGTCTGCCGGCAGCCCTGCTCCCCTCATCACCACTCCCATGCGCTGATGGCACTGGCCCTGCTCACTCCCGCTGATGGCTCGGAGCAATTGGCACTGGCACCAGCAGCGGGTGAGAGCAGGCCTGGCACCAGCAGTGGGTGACCCTATCGCTCCTCAGGAGCAGGGAGAGGTGGAGAAGCCCTGAGGAGCAGGGGAGGTGGAGAAGCCCCCGCTTGCACCCACTGACAGTGCCAAGTAATTGGGGCCAGTGCCAGGTGCCAGCATCAGGTGCAAGCACTGGGCGGGACCGCAGCGTGCAGGAGCAAAGAATTTTCGGTAACCACCAGAGCCTTGCCCCAATGACAGCAACCAGAGCCCTGCCTTGGTCTGGCGCCCCCCCCCCCCCCCTTCCCCGCTCACCTGTTCCACCCTCCCGCCGCGGCCAATGCCCACCATGTTCCACGCACGCCACCTGGTGGTCAGCGTGCATCATAGCAACCAGTTGTTCAGTTGTTCCGGTTGTTCTGCTGTTTGGTCTATTTGCATATATAGGATAATGAACTCAGAAAAAGAAACCAAAAAAAATCCCATTTACCATTGCAACAAAAAATTAAGATACCTAGGAATAACTTAACTAAGGAGGTAAAAGACCTGTACTCGGAAAACTACAGGATGTTGAAAAAACAGATAAAGGAAGACATAAACAAATGGAAGAATATACTGTGTTCATGGATTGGTAGAATCAACATTATTAAAATGTCCATGCTACCCAAAGCAATGTATAGATTCAATGCAATCCCCATTAAAATACCAATGGCATACTTCACAGACCTAGAATACTCTCCAATAATTCATATGGAATAAAAACCCCAAATAGCCACAGCAATCCTGAGAAAGAAGAACAAAGTTCAAAGGATCACAATACCAGATATCAAGCTATATTACAAAACCACTGTTCTCAAAACTGCCTGGTACTGGCACAAAAACAGACATATAGACAAATGGAACAGAACAGTGAGCCCAGAAATCGGGCCAAGCCATTATACTCAATTAATATTTGACAAAGGAGGCAAGAGCATACAATGGAGTCAAGACAGTCTCTTTAATAATAGTGTTGGGAAAATTGGTCAGATACATGCAAAAAAGTGAAACTAG
>NW_005871178.1:2682268-2704638 GCF_000147115.1 Myotis lucifugus
CTGTAAAAAAGAAAAAAATTTTAACCATTGCCAACCCCAAGGGCTGGGACATGGGGGACATTATGGTATATGAAAATAAGCCAGTTGGAGGAAAGATAAATATCACATGATCTCAACTCATTTGGGGGAATATAATCAACAATATAAACTGATGAAACAAAAATAGATTTCAGGGACAGAGGAAGCATTGATCAGACCATCAACCCTCAGAGGGAAGGCAGGGGAGGGTGGGGGCGGAGGGGTAAGAGATCAACCAAAGGACTTGTATGCATGCATATAAGCATAACCAGTGCACACAGACACTAGGCAGGGTGAGGGCATGTGCTGGGGGTGGGGGGAGTGGCTGGGGAGAGGTCAATGGGGAAAAAAGGGAGATATATGTAATATTTTAAACAATAAAGAATTATAAAAAATTTTTTTGGAAAATTTAAAAAAAGCTGTTGGTAAAACAAAAAAATAACAGTACTGGTATACAAGAAAACATTTATTTGAAGTACTTAGCACAGATTCTGACATATAGTATATACTCAATAATTATTAACCATTTTATTATGATTAACTGCAATAGTATATGGAGCATGGAAACAATTTCACTTTTCACATATTTAAGTTGATAAAGTTGTGGGTGAATTTTTGCACTTATTATTTCCAGTAGAGCTGTGATAATATTTCTTGTGCAGTAAAAAAAAAAAAAAAAAAGCTGTACTGACTCAGAGGCATCTATTTTTGAGCCAGAGTTCATGTAAGAGCTTGCATTGGTAGAACTACTTAGCTCTAAAGAAAAAGATGAGAAAAGAGACAGATATTTCATTGGAAGGACAGGATAGAGAGACCAGCTCCCCCTTTCTTCTCCCCCCTACCCCCCCCCTCAGTCTATTCAGGGTATACAAGTAGTTATTTGTTGATAACTCTATTCATTCTGTACTTTTTATCTTCTGGTTATCAGCATTAACTTTAGACAAAAAAAGCACATTGTATTTGCTTAATATAATGTCTAGAATAATGGCATGGCTAGGTAACTATTTCAGTGATGGTTAAAAATATTTTTTCCTTTGCCAATAATTCTTGTTTAACCAAGCCAAAATCAATCTGTGGATCACAATACTATTCTGGGACTTTGATTAAAAATCACAGAAGGTTTTAATCTCTTTACTGCAAATACTCTAAAATAGGAGCAATGCTATTTTCATGAATATGAATCAAATGCATTTCAACTACTATTCCTGGATTAAATTGTTATAACTATTAAAAAAACATATATAAGAATGAAGGCTGGGTAGGTAGGGCCTGGAAAGTGGCATGAGGGGGTGGTTAAGGAGTGGATAGGTTCATGAAATCATTACTTGTTCTTTATTTTGATTGCCAGAATTATTTCTTGAACAATAATTTTTTTAGCTTTTTTTTAAAATATTTTATTGACTTTTTACAGAGAGGAAGGGAGAGAGACAGAGAGTCAGAAACATCGATGAGAGAGAAACATCGATCAGCTGCCTCCCGCACACCCCCCACTGTGGATGTGCCCTCAACCAAGGCACATGCCCTTGACCGGAATCGAACCTGGGACCCTCCAGTCCGCAGGCCGATGCTCCATCCACTGAGCCAAACCGGCTTCGGCGCTTTTTTTTTTTTTTAACAATTTGGGCGGGGAGGGGGTGGGGGGGGGGGGGCAGTCACACATTACTTCCAAGATAAGGCTATTGGAGTAACAGTTGTTTGAGACAACATGGACATGAAGAGATAGCATCTTCTCTTTTAAGCTTAAATTTTTGAACATGAGCTTAAAGAAGAAATCTCTAGCTCAGGTCTTAATTGCTTTCCTCCCTAGTTTCTCCCTTTCCTGTTTTACCAGTATACGTAACATTTGGTGTAAAAACTGAAGAAAACACGGCCAGCTCCCTTGGAGCTAACGAGCTGCTCCTATGATCGCATTTTAAAGTTGAGGACACCAAGGCTGAGATGATCACGGCATTTTAGGCATTAAGAGGGGCCTTTGAAGGCATCTAATCCAACCCTTTTGCCCCTACCTCTAATTTGACCACTTGACAACTGGGGAAGGTTAACACCTTGTAAGTGGTGGAGGCAGAATTCAAGCCTGTCCTAAAACCATGTTCTTTACAAGCTGCCTCAGTACCTGCTTGGGATTTTCTTGCCTGTGTTGGAGGAAGGCAGCCCAGAAATCAATTCCTGGTATTTTCGGGGGCTGTAGAGGTCTAGGTACCAACTTTACCTTTGGGCTGCCTTGTAGGCCCTGCTGAAGGCCTTCCTAGAGCAATACTTGATCTTGATCTTCTTTTCTAGGTCTGGGAGTGAATCTGACCTGTGCACCCCCAGACAGACACTTATTCCCAGCATCCTTTAGATTTGGAGACCTCTCCATGCTCCTTAATCCAGTCCAAGGTTCTGTCTCTGCAAAAGGGTAGGGAAAGATTGTGCCCTGTGAAAATCCTGACCTCTCATCTTAGAACCTAGAAAATCTTTCAGTGATTTTTCTTATTTCACATCTAATTTTTCCAAACTTGTTTGAGACCAAAATAAAGCACATCCATTTCCCAGGTGTAACTCCTGGTCATTCACCAACCACTTCTTACACTTGAGGACCCCAGGGATGACATTTATGGCTCAGGGTGAATTGCCCCCTGCTTCTCCAGGTCTCGGTTGGTTTTTATATTTTTTTCAGTAAAAAAAAAAAAAAAAGAAAGAAAGAAGAGAAATACTGGAATACAATTTGTGATAAGTCAAGCACAAGCTTGAGAGAAAGCTTTCATTACTAAACACAGTGACCTATTTATAGTGTTTGTCACCTTTGATTGCTTTCAAATGACTCCTTGTGCAGACTCTTTTATCTCTGCCATGAAAACCCATATCTGGCTAAAGGCTGGAAAAGCAAGCACGTTTCTTTCTAACTGCCCTGCATTCATTTGGGGTGGAGATGATTAGAAGCACAGTTAATTGTTAGTAAGATCGGAGCACTTTGGGTTCTTTGCTACTCAACAGAGTGCTTTTGTGACTGGTTTTTGAGCACAGACACATCTCCTTTATTTTTACATACAGAGCTCTCTTTGACATACAAGCCAGAAATTTACTTGAAGCAACCTAAATAGTATGAGAAAAAAATGTCTGTTTGGTTGGTTTCTTTTTTTAAAACACTGAGCATTATAGAGTATCCTTACAGCATAATGTAGGTGTGTTCCATATAGAACAGCTGAACGTAAGCAATTTATTAAGTAGGAAGTGAGCACAAAAAGCTTTTTAAATTCACTTAAAATATTTTGAACCCTTGGTGTACCTTAATTACTCAGGAGTCTCTAACACTAGGTTTTGAAATACAAACCAAATGGGTTTGATAATAAAGCCTTTTTTTTTCTGTCTTAGCTACATTTTGGGAAATGTTTACATATACACTGAGTGGCCAGATTATTATGACCACCTGACGTTTGTAGGCAAATTAGCTATAATTTCGTGCTGAAGTTGCTAGAGGGCCAGACCATTAAAGTGGCTGATCAGAAATCAGTAATGCATACACAAAATAAAGAGATGAAAGCAAAAGTAAAATATGTGGGAATATAAAATTAAGCTACTAGTAAGAATAATATTACTACACAAATGCATCTTGTGAGGTGCATCTACTTGGTTTACTAATAGGTATGGGAAGTATACCTGAATTTAAATGAAAACTCTAATACTGATTATAATTCACATCTCTTTTCATTGCCCTGGAGTTCTTAACTATGCCCAAACAACTCTAAATTTTCACATTTGTAAATTAGCATATCCAGTGATATCCTTCTGGAATCTTCTTGCTCCTTAGTCATCTTACCTCCAATTAGCCTGTCATCCTCAGAAGTTGATGCACTAGTCATCCCAGCCCATTTTATTTCTTGGTTTTAAAAAGGGGGGGATTCTGAAGGGTTTGTGGGGAATGGGATGGCGTAGGGCAGTTAAATATTATTGGAACCATTTGGAAGAGGATAAAGGAGACATGTTTAAAATTTGTGATTTTTAGTTATCCAAGTCATCACAACAGAAGGATTTCATGTAGATAAGGCAAGCTTTCAGAGAATGTATAACATGTCTTGATAATAAACATTCCCCTACTCACATAATAAGCCTAAATGTCCAGGATTAGAAACTTTGTAAAAAGCTCTTGACCAAACAAACTTGAACACATCATTATCTAAAAAGACCTGAAAAGAATACAAAGCATTAGAGAACATAATTGTTCAACAATATGGTAAATATATCAAACTAACAGAATCTTATGTTGCTATTAAAATTATAAAAGTTGCATAAACAGAAGAGTTTTTTATAAAAGTTATAAAAAGTAATTATGATAAAATAGAAAATGAAAATGGTTATGTAAACTATAAAATATGTAAGCTATCTAAGCTAGACAAAGTATAAGGTTGGTGTGTAAAAACAAAAGTTATACTGTATTGGGTCGACCAAGATGATTATTTTCTTTCTCACAGTATTTTGTGATGTTTTGTCATTATAATAAACATGATTGAAGAAGAAAAATTAAAAACAATTTTTAACGTGAAGAATGTTTTTTACAGGTTTACTAAATAATGTGTACTTCCCATTCATTAAAATGTGATTTGGTTTTTAAGTCTAAAATTTACAGACTCCTGGGAGATTATCTAAACTTGCCATTAAAATTTGCATTTGGGGGGAGTATTTTTCCATAGAAATTTATACAGGAGAACTCAACAATGTTCTTTTTTTTTTTCCCTTCCCCTTTTTATTTTTTTTTTTTTTAGGGATTGGCATAGGAGTCTTGGTTCGAGAATACAGCAAACTCTCTAATCTGGAGAAGTTCTACTTTGCCTTTCCTGGAGAAATCCTAATGAGGATGCTGAAACTCATCATTTTGCCACTAATTGTATCCAGCATGATCACAGGTACCTTAAATTGTTCTTTTCTAATTATGGGAAAAACCAAAATGTATTTGATGTAACGTACACACTCTCTCACATACCTTACTTGGAAAGTGTATAATTGCTTGAGTGGAAATATAACATTATTCACAAAGTGGCATTGCTTTGTGGTACTGTCTACCAGAGCTCAAATATTCATATGACCATTTTCAAACATTATAAATAAAACTCTATCCAAGGCACAAAAGTTTAAAAAAAAAAAAAAAGGCAAGTTTTCTCACTGGAATGTCAGCCAGTGTTCTCAGGCGAAATGTGGTTGTCAGTTTTGATCACGTTTTCCATAGTTCACTCATTTGTTTCCCCTCTGCAGCCGTCCTGCCCTCGATCCTCTCAGCAGCTGCCTTCAGGGTCCTCTCCCCCTTCTCCTTACCCATTTGCAATTCTCCACAGAACTCAGAGCTTGCTACATACCTGCCCTGCAAATGGTCCCAGGGTGCCAGCAGCCACATCCTGTGGGACAGGTTCAATTTTAGGTTTGCACCATATTTTAAAAGCCTAGTATTTTTAAATCTAAACTTGCGACGCAGTTAAATTTGGAAATTATTTTTCCCTTACTGATCATTATATTGCAGATTCCGTTTAAAGAGCAAGATCCCTTATAGATGGAAATTAATTTGGTTTACAAAAGATATTATTTGTCTGGTTCTGGTAAACTTCTCTGTGCATTTCATAGTTTCTTGTACTTACCTTAATTCTGGCAATAAGCAAAATGTGGCATGACAATCTATTAGTGCTGTCAGCTGGACAACCAAGGTTTTATATAACTATGTAATTAGGATTCTTGTTTTTCTATTACAGTTTACATTCCATATTATTTTGTATTAGTTTCAAGTGTACTGTAGTGGTTAGATGGTCTATATTAGGATTCTTGACATGTCTTCTTCTGGAACATTTTTCCCACTGCCACTAAAGAGGCCTGGGATTGACCTATGTAGAGTACTGGACATTGGCTGGGGAAGGAAGGGTAGATGTCAGGATCCGCTGCATTCAGCAGTTGCATTGCTATAGATTTGGCCATTGAACTTTTCAAATGCCAAACCACCAGACTAGAATCCCTTGGGAGCCTTGTTCCTAAATGGTCTTGGTGTTGTTGGCTTATTACAGATCTGAAGAGAGCGTTTAGTTATTTTTATTTATGAATTTAATTATGTTTTTAAATGCCTGGCTTCGGTTAGGCCCTGCAGCCTGAGGACCAAGTCAGCAGACCAGTTGTCGGTACCATACAATGTTTGTTTATTTAACTTGAAATTATTATCAGCATTTAAAATTTGGAAGATTTCATGTAAGCATCCAGATTTCTGGCTTCCTTGGGGGCAAGAAAAAGTAAGACCAGGAAACACTTGAACCTGTGTTCCCACCTACCAACAGTGATCTGCAGCTTAAAGATAGCTAGCTACTCTATGTAGTTGGAGTGAATGTATTTGAGGCTACCAGTTTCCACCATTCCCTATTGCCTAATACCTCATCCACTTCACTCATTTATGTTAATCTCTGGCCCTGTGAGCATTGCTGTTGTGACAACCCTTTAGAATTTTTTTCCATATCAAAGGCTCTTAGTGTTTTCTTAGGCTCCTTTGAAACCATGATGAAAGTTTTGGACTCGCTCCCACGAAAAATGTTCACCATTGTACTTACATACTGTATTGTGCATGCAGTTTCACAAAGTTCAGAAACCACTTGGTGATCGATGCTATTTAAAATTTGTGTCTATGGAGGAAGGTATGGAAGTTGATCCAAATTAGTCAGCAAATCCAAAACTCATGCAGTGAACCAGGCTTTAGAAGATAATACATGTATAAATATACTAGTTGTATAATGTTTGAAAACATGTACTGCTCTTGGCAGTCAGTAAGTAGTAAGATTTTTGCAGTCTGGCTGTTTTCGGTGCTACTTAGCCTTGCATATAATCTAGGAAATAATTTACAACCTTCAGCATTCCACTCACATAACCCAGCTGTTTTTTGGAGCTATAGCACAGGACTCCATTTTTCCTTCACTAAACTCCCAGCAGTTAAACAGGACTCAGAGAGCAGACCCACTACCCATACCTTTGACATAGATCAATAAAATGGTCAAAGATTCAAGGGACATGAGCAGAGCAGGATGGGAACAGTAATTCCACATGCACGTTTTTAAGTTGTCAGACTAAAAGAAAAAAGTAATAATACTAGTGCAGTCAGGAGGGTAAAGCAGAAGTTAGGAAATACACAGGAGGAGCTGCTTTCACATCTCAGAAGCCTTTATAAATCCACAGATCAATAGCTTATTTTATACATCCAGTAGGCCAGCAGAGGATGTATGTTGGAAGCTGGGTGAGTTGAATGAGCCCCGGGGATGCATTAACTGAAGATAGAGACACAGCAAAAATTGAGGCCCAAGACTAAGAACCTGTGCTCCTGCATAAAGGAAATGCTCTCATCAAAGTAACAAGTGGAAAAAACCCTCTGCTGTTAAAGCCTCTGCTAACATAAAAGTACTTTATAGCTTTAAAAAAAAATTAGGAGAATCCCTCTTCCTGTGATGGTGAGGATCCGATATCATGTTAATCAGGAACATTTGAATACAGAATGGCTGTTAGATGGCGCCAAGAAATGGTTGATAAGTCTGTGGTGATCATGGTATTCGTTATGTAAGAAAATGTCCATTTTAAATGTATATGGGATTGTGTAGGTTTGAAATGACCATGTCTGGAATTTGCCTTAAAAAGGGAGAGAGCGAGAAGGGACAGTAGACATAATGTCAAGGCCTTTTTACAGACAGACAATGTAGGCACTCACAAAATTTTACCCATAATTTATATCTGAGGAACACTGGTGCCATGCACACCGTGGGCCCTGTTAACATTTAGGTTTGAAAGCTCTATTTACATCAAACCACGAGGGAACCAGCAGGGGAAATGGCTTATGAACATGCCTGAGAACTGTATCCCCAGAAAATCCTGCTCCAGTCTCACCAGCCAGTGAGTGTAAATTCGGGTCACATTTTCTTTCATGCCCAAATTATGATGATTTTTACTTCCTATGAGCAGCACAGGAAAGGAACAGCCCCTCGGCTCCCACTCCCAGAGGTTCCCAGAGCATCTTTCCAGGATGCGCCTCAGAAGTGCTCCCCTGGGCACAGCTGCCACCTGTGGGGTCTCCTGTGGCTGCTGCCACTCCTCTGACACTTAGGAGCTCCCCTCTGCTTCTCATCCCAAGACGAGAATGAGAATTTAATTCTTCATAGCACAGCAAGACTAGGCTGCTATTTGGGACAAAGTTTTCTGAAAGGTTGAAGGATAAAAGGAGGTGAAATATCAACAGTGGCATAGAGCTGCTCCCTGAAGGGGCTCTTCCGAGAGCCTCGGGGTCCCCTAAGAGGGCTGCCCCTCTGCTTAGCTGACGATCCGCCTCCATGAGTGTGCGACCAGCTTATTCTTATACACGAAGATGTTCTAGGCATTGCTGCGCCCCAGGCGCATCACCCAACACTAGATTCTAAGAGTGAAAAGTTTCATCATCACAGAGGCCCTTTTGTGTTGGCCAGGAGCAACCTCAATTGCTATTATGGAATATCCACTTCAGGGAAAACCCCTACCACAGCCTCAAGGGGCTGGCTTTGTTGCGTGGGCCTCATCAGGAGACTCACACTAGAATGAAGACCTTTAGTACCAGCTGTGTTGTGGCATACCCACCCAACTTGGCAGACTTGGAGTTTGTCCAGTTTGGGCTATACCACGTCCACGTGGTTCCTGTGCACAGTCCCCCTCCAGAGCAAGATGCTCCTTCCTACCCCCTCCTGTGGCATCTTACTCTGGATTTCCTACAGATGCTGGCTCCTCAAGAAGCAGCACTGGTTTGCAGCTCTGTGCATCCCACGTTTACACCAAGCCTTTCCCTTTCCCGCCACCTCAGGACCCTGAGACCTGGACCCTCGTACTGACGACTTCGATAAAAACTTTTGTGATGTTTGTCAGTGACTTTCCAGTTTCCACAAGAGCACTGATTGGGTAACGGACTTACCTTTAAGGGAGCTTCCCCAAAGATAAATTTAAGACTCCACCGTGGGGAGAAAAAAAATTTTTTTAAAGGCTCCAAACTTTTAAATAGTTGTTACTCCAACTTCTGCATCAGGATTTCAAAATGTTTAGGGCTTGATCTCACCTGACAGGGCAGAGGTTTCCCACCACTTTTTAACAAAGAAAAGAAATGAAAGGCTTCGCTATAACCAGTATTTATTAAACAGCCAGCTGGAGAATACCTATGTGCGTCAGTTTCTTTTCAAGTGGGAGAATGCAAGCTTCTTGTAAAGAGCCAGGAAGTGCCTGTTTGGGGCTTTTCAGGACATTGTGTCTCTGTCCAACTGCCCGACTGGTTGTTGTAGAAAAGATAGACATTAGATAAATGACTGGGCATGGCGGTGTGCCAATAAAACCTTTATTTACAAAAAATGGGAGGCCAGCCAGGTTCTAACCCAAGCTGAGATGAAAGATAAGATTAGATTCTGACCTTCAAAGATAAAGTCTAGTCAGGTAGAATCCAGGTGACAAACCAACAAACACTCTCTCTCTCTTTTTTTTTTCAATCTCTTCCCTCCTTCTCCCCCGCCTCGCCCCCCCCCCCACACACACACAGCTGTCAGTCTGCTCTCTCTATCTATGAGTCTGTCTCTATTTTGCTTGTTAGTTTATTTGTTCATTAGATTCCACATATGAGTGAAATCATATGTTACTTACCTCTGAGGGAAAGTGTGCATGCTGTTCTTGAAACATGGTGGTTTTTTATATAGTTCAGTCTCTATGAAAATTGCCATTTCAAAGTGGCTTATGAACTAAAACTCCATACAGGCTGAGAATGAACATCTTGCCTCATTGGCAACATCTGGAGCCACTGGGCTCTGCCTGCATTTCAAGGAGCACCTCTTTTTTTTCTTTCCTCAGCCTTGTTTGGGAACCAAGAAAATAAGATGGCCTAAGCCAGCGGTTCTCAACCTGTGGGTCGCGACCCTTTTGGGGGTCGAAGGACTCTTTCACAGGGGTCGCCTAAGACCATCCTGCCTATCAGATATTTACATTATGATTCATAACAGTAGCAAAATTACAGTTATGAAGTAGCAATGAAAATCATTTTATGGTTGGATCACAACATGAAGAACTGTATTTAAAGGGCCAGAAGGTTGAGAACCACTGGAAGCAGTTCTGCACACATGAAGTAAACGTTTCCCTAAGACCATGAAGAAGTTTGTGTTGAGTTAGAACACAACTATTGAAGCCAGAGGACTTAATTATATCAATTGGATTTCTACAGTGCCTTTTATCCAAAGAAGGACGGGGCGTGTAGTATATGAAGGAATGTGACACTTGGAACAGTAATAAAATGAAAACTGGCAAGAGATAAATATGCCCTGCTTCAGTCTCTCTCTGAGATAGTAAAGCCTAAAGAACTCACCAGGCTGTCCCTTCTGCCTAAACTGGTACTAGACTGGTTCACAGCTCTGTTTGACGATGAATTAAACTAGTTTTATTTCTTTTAAAAAAGGATCTAAGGAACCTTGCAGGGATTCTAAGGCACCTCCTATGTGTTGAATGCATGGACATGGGAGACCACGCATTCATTCATTGATCTTTGGTGCCCCAGGCTCTGTGCTAGGCACACAGATATAAAGAGAAGTCCTGTCCCACAGGAAAGAGAAAGTGGATTGCAGTTCTGTGTGATAAGTGCTTTGTGCAGATGAGGGGACAGTGGGGTGCAGTTTTAAAGAAAAAATAGAAATTAGATGATGCGGGGGGTGGACATTGTTGGAAGAAGAAAATAGCAGAAGGCATGGCATCTTGGGAGGACTGTGAGACTTTGGAATGCTGGAAACATGGGGAAGAGGAGTGGAAATGAAAGGTGAGCATGTGGCTTCCTGAGGAGTTTAGACCAGAGCCTGCAGGCGTGGAGAAGCAACTTTTAGCAGCAACTCCCCACTATGCCATTCTCTCCAAAGGGACACCGTGACAATCTTCAGGTGGGGAAGTGTTCTGAAAGAAAAGAAAATTCAGTGACCCTGGGTAAAGGTGGACTTTATTCAGGCCCATTGTGATAGGTTCCAGGACCACTGCAATGGGATTTGCAGTGGGGGGAGATATATTGAGCAAGAAGAAATTGATGTCCACCTCGAAAGGGAGGGATAAGTGGATGGATTACTAAGAGGAGGCATCAGGGGGTAAAGAGGATTCTGGCTAAATTGGCCTAACCTGATTCTTGCTGAAGGTAGGCCAGGGTAATCAGACATCACCTGGGAGATGGTGGAGACTAAGGAACCTAAGTAGATGTCAGTGATCCAATATCAAGAGTGGAGGGTTCTGATTAAATTGGCTTAGCAGGGTTCTTGCTAAAACTAGATCTTACAAGGAAGTGTAAATGGGCCTAGGGGAAGGTGCAGGAGCCTGACTAAAGTTTGGTCAAGCAAAGAGTCTTCGTTAGTATCAGACATAAATAGATAGAAGGGTAAGGGAGTCCACTGGTTAAGAGTGCAGCCAGAGGAGACAGACTGCCTGGGTTTGAATCCTGGCTTTGCCATTAACTAGCTGTGAAACCTTGAACCAGTTACTTAACTTTGCCTCAGCTGTAAAACAGGGAAGTGACAGTACCGTGTCACATAACAGTGTCCTGGTGCATTTGAAGTGCTATCTAGTTCTTTAATCTTTTGTCTAATACTGTCAGAAATGTTGACGTAAGAAACATCCAAACCTGCAGAGAATGTCTGTAAGAGTTTGTTTGAGCCAAAATTGGTGACAATTGCCAGGAAGCAAGATCTCAGATGCTCCAGAGGATGACAGTTTTGCAGTTTCTCTTCAGGGTGGTTATGTTCATTTCAAAGGTGTGTTAACCCAGGTGCACAAAAACAATGGGCAGGGTTCGCTTAAGGCAAAGATACATCTTTTACTGAAATAGTTATATGTCTGGAACGTGACTACCACCATGACCTGCTCGGTTAGGAATTTATGATCAGATCACCTTGGGAGGTTCCTGCCATAGAACCTGTTTTTTCTTTCATCCATAGTTTCAAGGAAGTCCCTGCATTGGCGGTAGACACTATCAGGCCAGTATTAGAATTGAGCCATACACTGGGAGTGCACACAATGCACCCATTCTGGAGATGAAAACAATATAAAAAGACTTGCTTTGTGGCTGGTTTATGAAGTTCACCAGCATTCAGGTAGCTCCTACGCAGAAGCCTGGTCTACCCGTTTTATAAGGAGAAGCAAAGAGAGAGCTAGGTGATAATTAGGTTGTGGTAGAAAACCAGAGATGTGTCAGAGCCCTTAGCTATCCTGATGTCAGAGCATTCCTATGAGCTCCGAAGGGAGTGGCTGAGTCCCCAGATCCTCTGAGGTCTGGTTAATGCTCTTATTTAGACACTAAGCCGCCTCTAAAAGCTCGTGGGGTCTTCTAAGAAATCGGTCCCAATGCAAATACCACGACACCTTGTGGTATTGAAGAAGTGTTCAGTCAGCTCCCCAGACTGCTGAGGAAGCAGACCAGCCCGCAGCTTCTTGACACGCTTTGAACATCAAATGTGGACCTGCTGACAGAGGCTGCCAAGTGACCTTTAGTTGGTTCTGCCTGAGGACCAGGTTATTTCCTTAACTTCACAGAATAGTCTGTGCTGGCGATGTAACTATTTAGGGGAGTTCTTTGTATTAATGTCTCTAAGAAAAATAGATGTCCCAGGGGAAGCATGCACAGAAATATATTTTGCATGCTTCCCTCTGCCTTTTCTCTTCCCTTTCATCATCCCAGGTATAATGGAACCTGCAGAGACTTCCCTGTACCCTGGATGAACAAAGTGAACTCATATCCAGCCTTGTTTTCTCTGGGCAGTGACCCTGTTTATTAGATCCTCATAGCATCCCAATGTAACAGTACATTAGGTAGGACCTTATCTCCATCTTTAGAGATAAGGAAACTGGAGGTTGAAGAGAAATGAAGCCGCTTTTGCAAGATCACACAGACCCTAAGGGCAGCACCTGGGACTGACACAGAGTCTGGAATTCCATTCTGGAACATTCTGCTGCCCAGGGACCAGACCCTGGGAAGAGGGGCCCTGAGGACAGGCAGCTGTCCATAAACAACCAGGTCATTCATTCTGTCCATATGTGTTTCTCAAGTTCCTCTGTGTGCGGGCACTGCATCCACACTGGTGAGCAGGCAGATAGCCTCCTGCCATCAAGGAGCTTCTAGTCTAGTGAGAAAGAAGTTAAATGAACCCGTTGATAAACCATGTGAAAAATGACATGAGCAAGATGCACATGAGGAAAACAGAGGAGCCTGGTTCATCCTGAGACTCAGGGAAGGACTCTGAGGAAAGGACTTGAAAGTAGCCAAACGAAGTGGGGAGAAGGGGCAGAAGTAGTCCAACAGAGGGAGGAGCCTGTCCAAAAGCCTTTAAGTGGTGGGGAGCTCCCTGGGCTCCAGAGGGTAGGAGGAGGCGACAGGAAGTGGCACCAGCTGGGACAGGGAGGCAGGCAGGCACTCTTCGTGCAGGGCCTCGTTAGCCGGATTAAGGATTTTCTGGTTTAAGTACCACCAGAGGGTTATACATGCATGTGAAATGGCCTGATTCGTGTTTTTTAGAGATTTCTTTAGTGACCACATGATGAAGGAGTCCAGAAGGATGATGGAAGAAAGAACGAGGGAATGAATGAGCTGACCCTTGTTAAATGCCTTCCATTTGCTCAGTGACACACTTGATAGTGATCATTTCGTTCAAGAATAATGGAATTTACTCACTAATACAAATTAAGTTCTAGGCACTGTGCTAGGTGTGTTACAGATACTATTTCTGATCCTCACAACAGCTGTACAAGATGAGGTTGTCCACGTGCTCCTCACAATTACCCTTTAAGATGTAGAGGCACTTAAAACCTCCATTTGATAGGTGGGGAAGCTGAGTCTGGTAGGAGAAGGCTGGGATTTGAGCCCAATCTGTCCCGCCAAAGCCAATGTTTGTTTCTCCCTCTACCGGTGGCTCTCTGCAGGTGACAGAGAGAAGCCATCCGGATGCAAGGATGCAACAGTGAGTTTCCTGGTTGTGTCCATTCCAAGTTGTGAAGCACCATCAGCTGCCAGGCCAAAAAACGTCAATACTTAGTGCTGAACTCTTAGTGGCAACGTGGAGAGATAGTCATGAAAACTTTGTTCTCCCGTGGGTGGTAAGCTACTGGAGCTCTCAGAGGAGTCTTCTGCCCTTGAGTGTTTATTTTTAAAGCATGCTATTGTTTAGCCCATGGTAGCTGCTGCTTTTGTAGTGTTTATAAAAAAAGTTCTAATCGATTATTGCTGTTTGGGCCAGGAGCCAGCAACTCAGCTCATCAAACCTCCTCCCAAAGCGAAAAAGCAAGTGTGGTTTCTTAAAATAAAGAGCTAGCAGGTGCCCCCCACTTCCAAGGACAACCTTAGATTGTCTTCCTGTTTCTAGAGTACAGCCCAGCCTCAGAACTGTTCCTGACTATTGAGAGTAAAACCCCAGGATAAAGCATGGTGATGTTTCACTTGTTTGGAACTGACCTTCCCCAGTAAGTGGTGGGGGCCATATTCTTAACCATTGTGTCCTACTGGCTCTGTCCATCTGCTACAAATTCTAGACCAGCACTTCCCAACATGATCTCTGCTTGTGCTGTCCACTGCAGTAGACACAAGCTACTTGTAGCTAGTGAACACTTGGAAGGTAACTAGTGTGACAGAGGAACTGATGAAGAGGCACTGCCTTCTGGATTAAGGTGCCATTCACACAACGGTATCCCTCAAGCTAGACCCCATGTTCTCTACAGGAGCAATATCGCCCCCAAGGCAACAAAAGCTGGTTTGGGGTAGGAGTTAAGGGATAGAAACTTACACTTTTTATGTAAAAAAAAAATACATGTATTTATTTAGTACATAAACAAATGTAAAGTTTGTCTATGGCAGTGATGGCGAACCTTTTGAGCTCGGCATGTCAGCACTTTGAAAAACCCTAACTTAGCTCTGGTGCCGTGTCACATATAGAAATTTTTTGATATTTGCAACCATAGTAAAACAAAGACTTATATTTTTAATATTTATTTTATATATTTAAGTGCCATTTAACAAAGAAAAGTCAACAAAAAGAAATGAGTTCACGTGTCACCTCTGACACGCGTGTCATAGGTTCGCCATCACTGGTCTATGGTATTAAAATTTCATGGGGTTTCCGTAAGGAAAAAATTGTCTAAAAGGCTGGAGGTGAGTGGGGTGTGGGGTAGAGTACACAATAATGAAAAAAATGGGAGAGAGGCACTAAGATGCTAAATGTGTTCTCCAATGGAGGTCTATCATGGATGGTCGCCCTGGAAACCGAGCCAAACTGCCCTGTGCACATGGTTTCTAAGGAGACTACCTGCCGAGTTCCCAATCTCTGACACATGTGGATCTTTGAACTGAGCTCACTTTGTAAGAACACCGCCCATAAAAAGTGCAGCTCTGTTCTTCACGTGGAAGGCATCGAACACAACGTCCACAGAGCAACTTATTTATTTATTGCACTGGGGACCGGTGAAGAAGAAGCCTCAGGCCTTGGAGCAATGTGGCCAGTGTGGTGAAGGAAATGCATACCTGGGGATGATGGTTTCCCTTCATCCTCTCCCCTGCCCCTGTGCTGGCAAGGTGGAGAGGGTGTCCTTGTAATGGAGTCAAGCTTGAGTTTGTTCATTCAACATTGTTGAGCATCCACTAAATGTTGGACACTCTGGGAAGGTCTAGAGATTATGCTGTCCAGGATGGTAGTCATTACCCACATATGGCTGTTTAAATTGAGGTTAATTAAAATAAAAATTCAGTTCCTCACTCACACTAGCCACATTTCAGGTGCTTACTAGCCACATGTGGCTTGTGACTACTGCAGTAGACAGCACAAACAGAGAACATTTCCATCATCGCAGGAAATTCTATTGGGCAGCCCTGGTCTAGAACTTTGTAGCATGTTGGTAGAGCCAGTATGACATAGTGATTAAGAATATGGCCTTTGGGGTCAAACTTGGGTTTGGGCTCCTGGCTTCATCATTCAGCAGCCATAGGACCATGGCATGTTACTTAGCCTTTCTGAACCACAGCTTTCTCATCTATAAAATGGGGGGAATGATGCCTAATCTCATAGGGTTATAGTGAGAATTAAAGGTGATGCACTCAACATTAAGTCATTGCTCAGTACACAGTGTCTGTTGTCATCCTTATCGTCGTCATTGTGTATAATTATCATCATCATTGTTGTTTTTGGCAGGTGGGGTGTTTAGACCATGCAGACAGGCATTTTATATTCAAGTTAACTTTAGTCATGTTCCCATTATAGAGGTTTTCAAAGATTAGGCTGTTTCCCTACCTATGTTCCTTCCCTCTCCAGTGGTCACTGCCCCTATTCTCAACATCACATTATAAATTGTCCAAAAGCCTGGATTTGGGGGCAGCTCTGCCCTCAGTCAGTGATGACTGGGAGGTAGAGGGCAACTCCAGAGAGAGGCAGAGAAGTACGGTTGTTGATTTTAATACATTTCTGATATGTCTAGAAGAATTATAGGACTAGGGTAAATGTGAGGAATGGAAAACAAAGCTCTTCCTGCAAATAACTACAAGATAGTTGCTGTACTCCAGCAGGAAGAAGCTGGCTGCCTGCTTTGGGCATGTATTTGTTTAAGATATTTCCACTGAGAATCTCATTAGTATGAAGCCTTTTATTGGCGGCTGGGTCCTAGAATAGCAGCAGAGGCACCAGCCCTCGGCCTCATCATTAAGACAAATGAAGACAGAAGTATTAACATATGCTGGGAACAGTTACCCACATAGATTTAATTTGTTTCACCGCTAGAAGGAAATCCTGAGGAGACATGAAACACATACCCAAGAACAGTTCTGCAACCACCCCGTGAGCCTATCACTTATCAGCACCTTGTGGGCTGGGAGCTGCTTAAATTGGAAATCAATCAAGGGCCAATATATCTGAAAATAGATCTTCTCTTAGGTCAGGGCTACAGGCGCTTATACAGGTGACTCAGTTCTGTTAATTTGAAGATTTTCTTGTTTGTCTTTTTAACCTAGCTTATTGTTATACTTAATTGTTTTAATTGTTTATCAGAATAATATGCAGAGCTCTAAAATGGGATAGGCGCATTTTGTAGTTATACAATATACTTAACAAACATATATGTTTGCATTATTGTTTCCTCTCTTTTTAGGAGACCAAAACTAAATATGAAATAGTCCACTTTTTTCTAAATTGTGGCCTTAAGTCTCTTAATTTTGTTGTTGTTTCTTGCAGAATTGTTATTTTTCATTGTCTTGCCATTAGGAAAAGAAAGTCTTCTGAGCACAACAAACTGCATTTTTCCCAAAGAAAGAGAAAAAGATGATCATGGTTATTCCAGGATGTGACGGTTGCAGTATTCCACCATATGTATATGTATAGTAATTGCACAACCTTGTCCTAGATGTTGGAGAATGGGCCCTTAACAACATTCTGGGGTGGCTGTTAAAGAAGTCAAGGCCCCTTCCCCCAAAATGTTAACTTCCAAAGGAGCAATCAACAGTCAGAGGAATGATGTGTTAGGAGTGAGAGGTGATAGCTTCCTTAGAGATTTTTCCTATATCAAATATGTTCAATTATATTTGAGGAGCATAATCCTCCAGTCACATAAAAAAATAGACAGGCCTTTTATAGTGTGAGGAGTGAATATAAAAGCTGCCTGTGTGTACTGATAGCCTACATGTTTACTACCTTTTCTCTGGGGTTGCCTCATGACAACCTCTTCATTTTCCTGCTGCCCTGTACTTCAGGTTTTGCAAACAGTATGACACAACTCACGCATGTTGCAAGCTCAAGCCATCATTTTCTTGGTGATCAAAATGTGATTCTCTTTTTGGAAATCAGGCGGGGTAGTCTGAAACCTCCAAATGACAACTTGCTGAAAGATGGTTTGGTTGTTTCTCATGTGTCCCACATGGGAGAGGTCTGGTTAGAGAGCTGCGTCATTGACTCCATTTATATGAGCGTCCTTGATGGAGGGCAAGGCCTTCTGGCGAGGAAAGGTGTATGCCTTCCACCTCTGCAGCCATCCTTGGCACTCTAGACAACCCGTGCAAATCCAGGCGACATTCAAGAGTTTTATTGGCAGTCAAAGTTCATTTGAAACTGCATCTAACAACGAGGCCATATATCTTCCTATGCTTTCAGAAATTTTTATTTATATCCTGCCTCTATAAAAATGGAATCTTTGTTAGCCCTGGCAAATATGGCTCAGTTGGTTGAACATTGACCCCTGCAGAGAGAGGTTGCCAATTTGATTCCTGGTCAGGGCACATGCCCAGGTTGTGGGCTCGATCCCTAGTAGGGGGTATGCAAGAGGCAGCCCATCCATGTTTCTCTCATCGATGTTTCTCTCTCTCCCTCTCCCTTCATCTCTCTCTGAAAATCAATAAAAACAATTTAAAAATAAAATAAAATGGGAATTTTTAGGTGTGTCACAATCAAAGGCACACACAATAAAATTAACATAGAAGCAATTTGAAAATCAATAAAAGAAGAAAAAATATGCTAGCCAGAATGGTTAGTGAAATTACTGTGATTTATTACTGACTTTGGCCCTGAGACTACTTAAAGATCTAGCAGTGAGTAGATGATTAAATACCTTATGGTACAGCCCCATGACAAATTATGTAGCCTTCCTCAGGGTGAATTTATAATAATAAGGAAAAATGTTTATAATACAGTATTAGGAAGAGAGAGGATTAAAAACTATAAAATTATCTCAGCTATGTTTACAAAAAATTGAGGAAAACATATTGGAAGATAAATCACCAGAATTTTGACTATGGCTGATGAGCTGAAGTAATTTTTTTTTCTTTATATTTTTCTCTTTTTAATCAGATAATTATCATGAATACATATGTAAAAGTTATCTTTTAGTTGACTCTGAGCTTCCTAACAAAAGGACGAAGGGGTTATTTGATTTTCATCACATGAGGAAAGAATTATCTCAGTTCTTTAAAATAAACTCTTCCTTGATACTGAATTCCAAAAGGATGTTGAGTGACATAGTACACAAATCTTGATAACGTTCTTCTTTTTCATATATTTAAAATTTTTTATTTTTTCCATCATCATGTATCCCCTTTATGTCCTCTCCCATCTTTCCCCCACCCACACGGCAAGCAAATGCAGAAGGAGGACTCCTTCTGACTGTGTCTCATGACTACCCCGCAAGAGGAGCCCAAGGCAGGACGCTCACAATGGGCAGCGGCAGTGAGGGCTTGCCAAGAAGGGGAACTTAGCTCACAGTAGGCTCCCATCTCTTAATTCTGTGTTTGGAAGTTTGCTTTTTTCACCCTTCACATATTGTCCAAATGTGCGATATGCCCAAGAGATCCAGCGACAGCTCTCAGCTCTTTCTTTCACACCTTAAGGATTGAGTCATCACTAGTCCTGTAAATCAGTCTTTCTAAAAGTAATGTAATTTGACTTCTTCCCCCTTTCAGGTGTCGCTGCATTGGATTCCAACGTATCTGGAAAAATTGGGCTGCGTGCTGTTGCATATTATTTCTGCACCACTCTCATTGCTGTCATTCTAGGTAAAATTTATCACTGAATTCTTATTCCTGTATATAATTGTGACTTTTCACTTAAAAGGTGGTTGGACTTTTTATAATGTGCATTTTTTAGAAAATTAGAAAGCAGTATTGTTGCACTACCATGAAGCTTTTTGGCTTGAAGTCTACACGCACCTTTTATGTGAAGAAAATGTAATACTGACTGAATTTCAGCTATGGTATTCTTTATTAAAGTCTCTAGTAAGAACAGAAAGAGGGTGGCAGCTCTATACGTCTCCAAGATCATTGGGTAGAAGGAAGTGGAGCCAAGAGCTTATACAATCTTTAGAGCAATGAGTCTATAGTAGTGGAGTTGAGTATAATTATAAAAGATTTCTGGAAAGATAGCAGTTGAGTGCATTTCAAACTTCACATAGTAGTGAGAGCTAATGGCTGAGTGTTGCCAAGTATAAATTCCACTTGAAAGAAGGAGAATGTTCTAAGGCAGTGGTTCTCAACCTGTGGGTTGCGATCCCTTTGGCGGTTGAACGACCCTTTCACAGGGTTTGCCTAAGACCATCCTGCATATCAAATGTTTACCTTACGATTCATAACAGTAGCAACATTACAGTTATGAAGTAGCAATGAAAATAATTTTATGGTTGGGTCACAACATGAGGAACTGTATTTAAAGGGCCAGAAGGTTGAGAACCACTGTTAAGGGAATAGAGCTGCTCTTGTACCTTTGGCATTCTTTTGTGAAGAAAATATGCTCTGTCCATTATGACCTAGCTTGATATTTTAAGGATGCCCTGCCTATGTTGACCTCATAAGCTAAAATAAAGAAAAAAGAACATTCTTGTCAGCAGGTGTTTCCAGAAGCAATTCTAGAATATAGCCCCTTCATTTTTTTTTGTCCTTTTTTTTATTTTTTTTTATTTTTTTAAAATTAAATCTTTATTGTTCTGATTACATTTGTTCCTCTTTTTTTCCCATAACTCCCCTTCTCCCAGTTCCCGCCCCACCCTCCGCCGTCACTCCCCACCCACTGTCCTCATCCATAGGTGCATGATTTTTGTCCATTCTCTTCCCGCATCTCCCATTCCCCTTCCCCCCCCCCCCCAAGAATAGTCAGTCCATTCCCCTTCTATGTCCCTGATTCATTGTAATCACCAGTTCATTCCGTACATCAGATTATTTATTCACTTGATTCTTAGATTCACTTGTTGATAGATGCATGTTTGTTGTTCACAATTTGTATCTTTACCTTTTTCTTCTTCCTCTTCTTAAAGGAAACCTTTCAGCATTTCGTATAATACTGGTTTAGTGGTGATGAAGTCCTTTAGCTTTTCCTTATCTGTGAAGCTCTTTATCTGACCTTCAATTCTGAATGATAGCTTTGCTGGATAAAGTAATCTTGGTTGTAGGTTCTTGGTATTCAGTACTTTGAATATTTCTTGCCATTCCCTTCTGGCCTGCAAAGTTTCTGTTGAGAAATCAGCTGACAGTCGTATGGGTATTCCCTTGTAGGTAATTGAGTCTCTTTCTCTTGCTGCTTTTAAGATTCTCTCTTTGTCTTTTGCTCTTGGCATTTTAATGGTAATGTGTCTTGGTGTGGTCCTCTTTGGATTCCTTTTGTTTGGGGTTCTCTGCGCTTCTTGGACCTGTAAGTCCATTTCTTTCACCAGGTGGGGGAAGTTTTCTGCCATTATTTCTTCAAATAGGTTTTCAATATCTTGCTGTCTCTCATCTTCTGGCACCCCTATTATTCTGATATTAGTGCGCTTAAAGCTGTCCCAGAGGCTCCTTACACTATCTTCACACTTTCGTATTCTTTTTTCATTTTGCTTTTCCAGTTGGGTGTTTTTTGTCGAATCTTTGGTTTGATTCTTGTGCTCCTCTGGTCTGCTATTGGGTATAATATTCTTTATTTCAGTCCGTGTATGCTTACTTTCTAATTTCTTTATCGTAGCATCGAGGGTCTCATTAGTTTTCGTGAGGCTCTGCTCAAGTTTATAGCAAGCCCTCAAAATTGCGATTCTTAGCTCCATATCCTCCATTTCTGTCATGTTTTTTTGTCTCCGCATCTTTTATGCTTTCTTGGTGCACCCCCTTGTGGTCTTTGTGCGCAGTCTTGTTCTAGCCAAGCCTTAATTGTTGTAGTTAACACTAGAGGGATTTGACCACCAGGCCGACTGGCTGTAGGAATTAGCTGTGTGGAAAACGTCTGTCTTCTGGGAAGGTGCGAATCCAGCCTTTGCCTGAGGCGATCGGCAAATGGCTGTGCGCAGGGCTTGGGCGGGGCGGGCTCAACAGGGCGGGCGGAGGGAGCAGTTATGGCCGCTCTCAGTCCCGTTCCCAGAGGCTCTGCTTCTCAGAACCCCGGCAGCCACTGCAAACCTCGGAGAGAAAGCTGCCCTCAGGTTCCAATTGATGCCGGATAATCCCGCTTCTCCCGTCTGAGTCTGAATCCCTAGAGACTCGCCCGGATCTGGAGCCCAGAGTCTGAGACTCACTCCCGACCGAAAACGACAACCGCGCCCTCAGCCACCAGCCCGCTTTCACGCGCACCTCGGTACCTTTGTATTTTCCACACTGCGCCGCCTCTGAGCCTCAGTTTGCTGTTCTCTTTCCTTCTAGTTGTAGAGTCTCTCTTCAGCCAGCTTTCCTGTGGTTCTGGGTGATGTCCGTTCCGTCTTTTAGTTGTATTTTTGAAATGGTTGTATGCGGCAGCGGTCTCCGGTGTTTACCTACGCCGCCATCTTCGGTTTCTCCCTAGCCCCTTCATTTTTATTCTTTTTTTTAAATTATGTTTTAAAATCCTCACCCAAGGATATTTTTCCATTGATTTTTTTTTTAGGGAGGGGATGGACGGAGA
>NW_005871178.1:2715723-2730487 GCF_000147115.1 Myotis lucifugus
CAGTTTAAATGTTTTCCATCAGAAAGAGCTTGAATAAAGTCCTGTAGTTTGAACAGCAACAAGTAGGTTAAAATTGAAATCTTGATCCACAGCCACAGTGGTTCCAGCAGTTGTTACTTTTAGCCTCCCCAGTGCCTTTCCCCACCTCCCTCACCTTGGGCTGTGGGACCCCGTCTGCACTGAACTGGTTTCTAAGGAGTGGTTGTAAGAGATGCCAGTTCTTTTGGGTCTTTGCCACTTTGTGATGAATTCCCTCCCTGCCTCAGTCATAAGTTTCCTGGATCTTTGTAACCTTTAAAAACAAACAAACAAACAAAAACTGCTAGAGGAATAAACTTTGGGCCTTGAGGCTACATACTCAATTCACATAAAAATCTCTCTCCCTGCTCTGGGGTATTCTTATATCAGACTTGGCTGCTAATACTGGCCCAGAGCCAATGACAGCTGCCTGGCCAGGGTAATCATTGACTTAAAATAAAGAATCCTCTCTGGCTCTACCTGGGAGAGAATGAAATAATAAATGTTAAACCTGACAAGTTACAGTTGTGGCTCCTGTGGCTAAAAAGATTTGGGGACCTATAGTTTATCTCTTTCTCTGGCCATTTTGGACTGGACATCAAAAAAATGTAAGCACCATCTACCCAAAACACACCCTGTTATGGTTTTCTCATAACATTCATTTATCAAAGGTTATAACTGATTAAAAGTAGGATACATCTTCTTATAATGAAAGGTAATTATAGAATTTGGGGCCCAGAAAGAGCTTGGAGGAAAAAGTAGCGGTGATAGTTTTTGTAGTGGTAGTAATAATACTAGCAGCAGTGGTGGTAGAAGCAATAGCAGCAGCTGCTGACGTAGCAGAAGTGGCATCAGTTTTTAAGAATCTACTAAATCCAGGTGCTGTGCTGGGTGCCTTAAATGTGTTACCTCATTGAATCTGCACAGCAGCACTACAAAGTAAACACATTAGTTCCATCTTATAGGTGACAAACAGATTCAGAGAAGTAACTTGCCTAAGGACAGGCTGTTAGTAAAATTTTTCCCGCCTATCTGAAGATTTATACTTCAGACGAAAGCCAGTTAGATAGCTGAAGTCCAGTATAGTAAGGTCAAGGTCAAAGAGCAGAGTTTTAACTAAATGGATTTTGAATCTCAAGCCCAGCCTCAGGCTATGGTGACCCCATGGTTAACAGTGATGTGTTGGGGGTCCCAAGAAGGAGCAGTGGACATGGGTACCTACTACTTCTGACAAAGAAAACCCATCATTGCGGTCAGTTTAAATTTTTTCAACCAGCATTGAAATAAAGTTGGATTTAACAAAGAATACTTAAGTCAGAACAGATCCAAAGGGTTGTGCAGGCCTGGAACTTTTAGAGGAATTGGGACATCCCCAGAAATCTCTAACTTACTAGAAATTGGGTGGCCATAGCCACTAAGAAAAAACTTACTTGTCTAAGAACTCTGGCCTGAGTTTAACCATACCCTCAAACACCACCTGTGACCCACACTGGGCAGATGAATGGGCACTGGAATCAGCTTTGTAAGAACTCTGAGGCTTTATGAACTCACAATAATATGGATTTGTGGCTAGAATTGGGGATTCTTCTAGTCTAAATAGGCAGTTTCTGCATCTTTACCTTTCAACTCAGCGACATCCTGGAGGCAATTCAGGCTTTGGCCCAGAGTAAGGACACGTCTCGAGAAAATGTCGTGGGTGTCCCCTTCAAGCTGACTCAAATCAAGGGATCAGGACCGGAGGGGAGCCCTTGTTCCTCCAAAGTGACCAGATTTAAGGAAGTTGCTGGTGAAAAACTGCACATTCCAAAGGGATGTGCCACATTTTATCTGCCCGAGAGGGATCTTTTTAAATACTTAGCAAAGTTCACATGGCTGCCTCTCCTGAATTCCAGACCTTTCTTTTGTACAAAGTGCATCCACTGGCAAAAAGGAGCAGTCAGGAATGAACGCTTATACCTTGGACAGGAGTCAGCTATTTCTCAAGTCAGTGCCCTAAAGGGCATCTGCCAGAGATGTCAAGAGTCTTATGATGTTGAGAAAGTGAATAAAACCTCCTTAAACACTTGAGGTTTTAGCTTCACCTAAAATGCCCTTGTCCATCTATCCATACCACTCTCCCTCTACTACCCTTCAAGGCAACATAAATCCCTGGCACATATTAGATTCTCATTAAATGCTTGATGGGTGAGTAGACAGAAGTAGGTGGAGAGACATTTGTCATTTGTTTAGGATGGATGGGTAGATAGTCACCCATCCCAGTTGGTAAACACTTGCCTTCCTCTTAAATATCTCTCTTGCATGTTGTGTGCCTCATGCAGTCCTAGCATTAGAGTAGTTTGCCCTATTTCCCCCAGAACAGTGGTCGGCAAACTGCGGCTCGGTAAACTGAGGCTCGCGAGCCACATGCAGCTCTTTGGCCCCTTGAGTGTGGCTCTTCCACAAAATACCGACTTCTGCGCATGGGCCACAAAGTTTCAATCGCACTGTACATGCGTGCCCGCACGGTGGTATTTTGTGGAAGAGCCACACTCAGGGGGCCAAAGAGCCGCATGTGGCTCGCGAGCCACAGCTTGCTGACCACTGCCCTAAAAGATCATACTCCCCTCAGTCTCCCACAGCCCTTTAATAAGGCAGAGCTGGTGCTCAGCAGATAACAGATTCTGACTGGCCAATTTGGGGACACAGCAGTAACAGCCATTGGGACTAACTGTTTCGGGCCAGGGGCCCTGAAGGAAGAAATGGGTGTCTAACTCCTTTCGTGCTGGTGTGTTTTGGCTACAGTGTCACAGCCACAGCTGCCAGCATCGGAGCTGCGGGTGTACCCCAGGCTGGCCTGGTGACCATGGTGATCGTGCTGAGTGCTGTGGGCCTGCCCACTGAGGATGTCACCCTGATCATCGCTGTCGACTGGTTCCTGTGAGTTGGAATGAAATGCTGCAGAATATGCAGTCTGTCATCATTCTCTCTTCAGATTGCCTAATGAGCCATCTGTTGCTGCTTTCATTTCCCTCTGACCAGGCTATCTGATAATGTGGTTAAAAATTAACTCCTCGTAACTTCAAGCAGTGATTTTAAAAAGCCAATGATCTCTACTAGCTCATTATACCTGGAAATGCTCAAGGTTAAGAGCCTGGCATTGGACAAGATAAACACAAAATAATATAGTGAAGAAGGTAGGCAAGGCCACAGACATTCCAAACCCCATAGGCCACCCTGGCCCATCCCAGCCCTAGGTCAGCAGCATAGGTTCAGACCACCTGGTTCCAAATCAGCCTATCTTCCCAGCTTCAGACCATCAGGGGCAGTGGCACAAGCAAAGGCTTTGCAATAAGACTGACTTGGGTTTGAATCCCTGATCAGTGTCTTACTGGCTTTTGACCTTAAGTTCCTTAACCTCTCTGAGGTCCTGTTGCATTATCTGTAAGATGGAAGAAATTCCATCTATCTCATTGGGTTGGTTGCAGGGGTCCTCAAACTTTTTAAACAGGGGGCCAGTTCACTGTCCCTCAGACCGTTGGAGGGCCGGACTATAGTTTAAAAAAAAACTATGAACAAATTCCTATGCACACTGCACATATCTTATTTTGAAGTAAAAAAACAAATGTTTTCGGCGGGCCGCATGTGGCCCGCGGGCCGTAGTTTGAGGACCCCTTACTAAGGACTGAGTGAGCTAATGTGGGAGAAGTATCTAAAACGGTGTCTGGAAAGCAGTATGTGCTCAATAAAAGGCAAGTCTTAATTGTTATAACTAGAATAAGTTAGACCATTCAAGCCAATAATTCTCTCTCTCTCTCTCTCTCTCTCTCTCTCTCTCTCTCTCTCTCTCTCTGTCTCTCTCTCTCTCTCTCTCTTACACACACACACACACACACACACACACACACGGCTAAGGAACACAGCAGAGCATCTGTGGTATATTCAGGGTAAGGTTAAGAACGTGCCTTTTGTGACCCTGAAGGTTAAAGTTGGAACAAGCCTGATTCCACCTCTATCCTTGGTTAATACCCACGTTGTGCGTTGATCTTCTGGCATCGAGGTCTCTGTCCCCTGGCCATCAGGAGTAAGTGTAGCTCCTTAGTGAGCCTTCACTCAGAGCCAGCCAGGCTTACTGGGGAGTTCAGTGGTATGCAGTTTGCAAGTGGCAGCTGAGAATGAGGAAAGGAAAACATTCCATGTGGGTGTGAAGATACAGTCATGTCCCTAAAGGCAGAGCTCCTGCACAGGGAAGCTGTGCCATGTGGGCTCCCCTTAGTGGCTACTTGGTTCTACAAAGCCCTACTGAGGTGGCACCTTTCTTGCAAAGGTACCCAACCATTGAGGCGAATGCTTCAATTTTTCTAATGGTGTTGGTGGATTTGCACTTCTCTCCTTTCCCTGGTTCTTCCTGGAATTGATGACCTTCACTCTAAGATCCCAGAAAAGTCAAAGGTTTAGTCTGATCCATGGTCCATTCTAGGGTCTAGTTCAACCCATAGCCTTGTTCTGTATAACAGCAGGGCATCCAGAGTGGACATGTGTAAGCACTGTTGGCCTTTTCTGTCCTGCAGGTGTAGTTTTCATAAGAATATTCATAGACATAGTTGCTACCAACAGTGCTCTAGCATCCTCTCACCAGGATGCCTTCTCTTTCTACACAGCTTCCTGCCTTCAGCCTCTTCTCCAGGCTGTCTGGGAGTAAAGACTAGCTGGGGGTGCCTCAAAGAGAAAGACATTCCCAGGCAAACCTGGTTTTCTGACCCTGCGATCTGTGGCATCCCTGCTGGTTTATTCATGGAGTGACTTGGTGTGGTAAAGAAACAAGTACACCAGGGACACACAAACACAAGAACACTTGGACACACACTATGTGCCACCCACAAAACATCCAAGTTCTCTCAGCTTAGCCAAGAGAGCCTAGAAATGTTCACAAAACAGAGGTTAGGGGTGAAAGATTTATGGAATTTTGACTGTCCCAAAATAATCTGTGAATACTAGTCCCATTTCTTTGGGAAGAAAAGAGGGAATTCAGGTAAATTGATGCTGAAGTTTGGGGAGTCATTGTGACTTATTGGGAGCACAGGCCTGGGGGAGCTGGGTTGCTCATTCTGTCCCTTTATGAACCAACTTCTGCTCCAGGCCTGTGAGGAGAGGAGCCTCTCGTCGGCCAGCCATGAGGACAGCACTTTCTGCATTTGCTTAACTTGTAACTCAACACTTCAGGTCCTTTCTTCTCTCCAATGGCCAGGGAAATGAAATCTGGGCCTCCTGTCTGACTCACCCTCTCCCTTCCCCAGGGACCGGTTCAGGACCATGGTGAACGTCCTTGGTGACGCCTTTGGGACGGGCATCGTGGAGAAGCTGTCTAAGAAGGAGCTGGAGCAGATGAGTGTTGCATCTGACGTCAACTTCACGAACCCCTTTGCTGTGGAAACCACAACACTCGATAATGAAGACTCAGACGCCAAGAAGTCCTATGTCAACGGAGGCTTTGCCATCGACAGATCTGACACCGTCTCATTCACCCAGACCTCACAGTTCTAGAGCCCTGGCTTCAGGTGACTGGGAATGATGAAGGACATCTTAGCAAATTCAAACATTAAGGAAAAGAAGAACACTAATGGCCAATTGTACATTTGACCTGATACACAGACCTCCAAATTATTTTCTATATTTGGATTCAGAGCTTTTGCTCTCTATGTTCTGGGACTTGGGGGTGGGGTAAGAGAAAAGGAAATTGATGAAAAAGCAAGCTATATTATCTGGAGTTTTAAAATTCTACAAGAGACGAAGTTTAGAAGTATATAACATAGCAGCTGTTGGAATTAGGTAACAGATGTGAAAGTGCAATTGCTTTCTCACGCACAGACCAGTGTTTGGGGTTTTTAAAAAACTATTCTGTCAGTGACTACAACTTTTTTACTCAGGCTTTCTATGGCATGGATTTCCTTTGACGTCTCACATTTTTTATAGATTTTAATGCATCCAAACCATCCCTCTTCTCTAGTTAATGTGCCAAACTGTCCATTTTGAACTCATCTCCAGCCAATTTCAAAGAAACTGCTTTGAAAGAAAACAGATCAGCACAGTTCTGCAATAACAGTTTTAAGATGAGTGTCAGGTTTGGGGGGAAGGGAAATCCTTTTTTCAATGTACTGTATTGGGACACTGGTAACTATTAACCTAACCCAGTGTTTAGTGTAGAACTATATATACACACACACACACACACACACACACACACACACACGCACACATACATACACATACATACATACGTGCACCTTGAAAGGAACTGTGGGCCACAAGGCTGTGGTGGGCACAGGGGCGGGTCTCGGCCCATCCTCCATGGCTCCGCCTAGCCCCTCCAACCGTGGCCCCCAGTCCCCTCTCCGCAGGCAGCCCCACTCCCGCCGCTGCCGCTCCTATGCGCTGACCGTGCCGGCCCTGCTTGCACACACTGACACCACGGAGTAATTGGGGCTGGTGCCAGGAGCAGGTGTGAGCGGCAGCTGCTGCCCAGATCACCCCTCAGGAGCAGGGAAAGAAGCCCTCAAGGGCAATCGGGGCCAGCAGCTACCCCTCGCACCCACTGATGGCGCCGGTCCCCTGGCACCTGCTGCTGGTGCCAGCCCCAATTGCTGCGTGCTGTCAGTGGGTGTGAGCAGGGCCATCACCAGCAGTGGGTATGAGCACCAGGCAGGACTGCAGCGCACGGGAGCAAAGAATTTTCAATAACCACCAGAGGCTCACCCTGATGATAGCAACCGGCGCTCCGCCTTGGTCTGGTGCCCCTGCTCACCTGCTCCACCATTCTGCCATGGCCGACACCCACCATGTTCTGCGCACGCCCCTGGTGGTCAGCGCACGTCATAGCGAACAGTTGTTCAGTTTTCCTCCGTTTCGTCTATTTGCATATTAGGGTTTTATATATATAGATATGTATATATTATTTTCATATAATTTGCCAGACAGAGATCAGAATGGAACAGTCGATGTGAAATAAAGAGCTCTCCTAATACTTGAATATTAACTATGATTCTAATCCAGACCTACTCTGGGGCTTATCAGAACTCCTCTCTCAGGAGCACTAGACTGAGAAATCATGTTGTTCGATCATTTCTGCCCCAAAGCAGAGATGTGTTATGGTGATATTCTGATGTGGCATAGACATTCGTTACACCTTCTAAATTCTGCTGGGAGGGAATCATATCAGCTCTATGTGAGATTATGTTCAAAGATGTCACTCATATAAGGCTGGATGTGTTTTTATCCAACTGGAAGGCTTCATTCTTCCAAGGTCAGTAATACCTTCTTAAAAATGATAGTACTTTGCCCTTTTGTACCCATCAGGGCCCAAGCAACAGTGGCAAGCTACCAGATAACTTGTATTTCAATATGAATTTGATAGTTTGAAGCCACATTGTCCAGAAAAGAACTATCCCTACCCTGGATTCTTGCGGAGTAACTCCCACAACCTGAGACCTTGGGATCAGTGGTTCAGGAAAACCCTTCACTCGTGTGGCACTTGTCTCTTCCTCCAGAGAGGATTGTTCTAACCGACTAGCAGTCTAGTGATCTTGGCCCTGCTCGTTAAAATCCATCATTTGCCATTCTCCTGCTAATTTATGAAGATAGCTTATTAAAGCCTGTGCTTCAGCTCACATCTTGTAAATAATGCTCAACATGACTTTTGTATTTACACTGAGATCCAAAATACTTGTGCTTCTGCAGTATTGAGTAGCCAATTTAAGCCTGTGCTTTCCTATTTACCTAGTAAGAAACCAGAAATTGTGCCAAAGAGCATGGAGACGTGAATACATGCTCAGTGTTGACCACCTGCACCTGAAGTCTACAGGAGCATGATACTGAATTGTCCAGTAATCATCATAGATATGAACCAGTCATTCAATGTGAGTTTTTAAATGCAAAGAATGGTATCGTTTATAGAAAGTCAATCTAAATATAATGCAGTTGAGTTGGTAATTTATCTTGGGCTGAATGGTTCTACCCCCTTAGCAGGTTTCTCCGATGTGAGGCACCAGAGTTGCAGAGCTGTTCATGAACTGCGGGCCATCCTTATTTTGGAGTCCGTTTGTAACTGACCTCTTAACACACTGTGCTGTTAGTTCATCAAAGAGAACAATGTTCCATTTCAGTCTCAATAAACATTTCCATCATTCTTTCTTCCCCGCCTTTCTCTGTTCTTTTATCTCACTCTGCTAGGTGTGGGAAGGTGGAGACGTGGTCAGTTCATTCAGATTGTAGACAAATTGTCATTTCCAAAACTGTCCGTATAGCCAAGAATGAAAAAGCAGGGCTGAGGGGGAGTAATCTAATTCTTCATGTTAATCAGTGGGGATTAAAAGGTTGAAATTCATTTTCATTTCGAACAGCTTGCCCATACTTGATGACGGAGATGAAAAGGAAAATAGAATTTGGTTAGAAATTACTGTAATGGGGGAAAGTCACCATATTGATGGTGACTTGGTTTCACTGAAGGACTGATCCTGACCTCTGAAATGTTCCTACAAACGACGAATGGTTGTATTCAGAGTGCTCTTTTTTTTTTTTCTAAAATATGTTTTTATTGATTTCAGAGAAGAAGGGAGAGGGAGAGAAATAGAAACATCAATGATGAAAGAGAATCATTGATTGGCTGCCTCCTACACACCCCACACTGGCACGTGCCCTCACTGGGAATCGGAACCGTCACCTCCTGGTTCATAGGTCAATGCTCAACCACTGAGCCCACCAGCTGGACTTCAGAGAGTTCTTTAAAGGAATGGCACAGTCCTGCCTGGAACCTCGGTCATGATGGGGTTCCTCCAGCAGACACACTAGTTAGTGACAGACAATACGGAACGGACAACTCTCTCTGCCCCACTTAGTGTGTGTCTCATAAAAATGCTTATCACTGCCTGGTCAAACTAATTCGGAACAGTCTTCTCTTTTGGCAACGTGGGATAAAATACCCAACAACACAACTCCTTACAGAGAGATCTGTTTGGAAAAGTTAGTGAACCTGGGTAGGGACCCCCATATGATTTTGATCTGCACAAAGTATACTCATGAACAGAGCAAAGGTGTTATTAGCGCTGGAAAATAACTCTTTCCCCACAAAACCTTAGTGAGCCCACTGGGTATAAGGCCTGTTATTTAAACCATAGCATTCTTAGAATAGTATGAAGAAACTGTGTTTGGCTTCTCGTTGGCAGTGGGCCAGCAACAGTGTTGGCTTTGCAGGTGTTTAAGAATCTTCCCTCCTGGTACAGAAAGAAGAAATGGTCATGCAGAGCCTTGGCAGAATTCTAGAAAGTTCTATGCAACAGAATATTCTGTATTCTCTAGCTGCCCAGCAAGGGACCCATGAGTAGGCATGTGGCTGGTCTCTTAACCATTTTGTGACCCTTGCCAGTAATCTAAGGCCTTGGTTTAATCTTCTGTGAAATGGTGATAAATCTTGACCCTTGGGGTTGCTTTAAGTTAAATGAGAAAATGCGTATAATTCATTTAGCAGAAACCCTGTCACATGTTTGATAAATGCTAGTGCCCCCCACACCACACAAAACCCCTACACTCTCACCCCCATTTACATGGGCAACCCATAGAGATGCAACTTTAGTTACTAGTCAGTGTTTTTGAGACCTGTCTCAGTTATTAAAGCAAATAGTGCATCCAACCTAGTGAGACTTATTATATTAACAAATCCCATTCTATGAAGGGGAAACCGGACATTTTGATATAAATAGTGTAAGACTTAGAATATTCTCTCCTGTAAAGTATCACATGGGCACTGAACAAAAAGCATCCACAATTTTTTGGCTGTGGCCTGCGGCAGAGAGGTTTGAGATCAGGTTGTGTGAGGGGGGGCTGTGCATTCACATAGCACTCTTTCTGTTAAGTCCTGAGATTTGTGACGGGAAGTTCACTTCTGCCAGGTCGGCCTGGCTATCTCATGAGACTGTTCTCCCCATGCTGAGACTTGGCCCTGGGCCCCACGTGAGGTTTTTAAAATACCCTCTGTGGTAGGAAATGTGCCTCTCCCCCCTGCAATCTTAACTTTTTAAGTAAAAGCCGTATAATATAAACAAGAAGTAAGCCTTGTTTAATTAGCTTTGGGAACAATACAGATTGATCCACATGGATCGAATTAGATGACTGTACATTAAGTGTATGAAGTTATTGATCATGAATGGAGATGACTGGGGACATTTCTCAGTGGCCCAGGCTAAATAACACCCCAAAAGTCCTAAGAAAGCATTCAGATCCATCTCACAACTGCTGACCGGTCCATTTCTCCTCGCCGGGAAAAACCAGTGCCACGTGTGATCTGGTGGTGGTCCCTCCGGGATCACCGAGACACTTGTCTACAAAGCCTCACTTGGTGTGCCAATTTTAAGATACTCCAAAATTCAGAACAGTTATTCATAAACCCCCAAAGCCAAGATAAAATCAACGCCCCTTTTGTTATTCTGTTGAAGAAAAGGAAAAAGGAAAGCTGTAGCCTCTTCTAGAGAAGTTTGGTTTCCAGAAGTCCTCACCAGCCTGAAGCTAGAAAACTGTCCTCATGAGAGCAGAACCAGGATATTACACAGAGACACTAGAAACTAATATACAGAATCAACCAAACTCCTGAAGAGTAGTGTCTGGATCCCAGCACACACACACCATTTTCAGACCATAGAATCCGGTACCTGCTGTTCTATCAGCAAGATTATGAGGATGTCTCATTCTCATCCCTCACTTCAGGGCATTTGAGGAGTTTTATCACCTGGGTGTTTCAGAGTCAAAGGTCCGGTTGCCAAGGGGGAAAAAATGAGTCATTAGACAGGATCTACTTTATTTTGTCCAGACCCTGTGGAAAGATGCCTTTTCCAAGGTGAGAATAAGATTGATTGAAGTGAATTGAGTAGTCCCAGGAGGGTAGTCACAGAAAAGGCACCACTCCGTCATTGCACAGGTGCTTCCCTCTATGGACGCACCTTCACAAAGTCCTGAAGACATGCACCTGTTAGAGATGACTTGGATCACTAAATGAATGTGACTTTCATTTAGCAGTGGTTCTCAACCTTCCTAATGCCTCGACCCTTTAATACAGTTGCTCATGTTGTGGTGACCCCCAACCATAAAATTATTTTTGTTGCTACTTCATAACTGTAATTTTGCTACTGTTATGAATCGTAATGTAAATATCTGATATGCAGGATGTATTTAGGCGACCCCTGTGAAAGGGTCGTTTGACCCCCAAAGGGGTCGCGACCCACAGGTTGAGAACCGCTGATTTAAGGGGTCCTCGTGTTGTGTTTTCAAAGTCATCAGTTTAGCTTAGCAAGAATAGTAAGAAGCCAGAAAAAAACTTCATCAGAGCTGAGGACTTTGGGGGGAAAAAGGTTCTCCAATATGAATCTGAGGATAATGAAATGTTCGGGTCTTTAGGAAACTGGGTGGGTCTGACAGATGTCAGAGAAAATAACATAACACATTCATAGTTTTGTTATGAATAAAAGCAGCGGTGGTTAGCAACAGAGGGACAGTGGCTGACCCTGCCTCAACACTTGTTTTTGTCTTCCCAGAATGCCAAACTGGCTTTCATTCCCAGGGTTTACCAACTAACCCTCCATTTCTTATTTAGCCAGGCAAGAATGTGTCAGCTTCACAGTAAACACATACAACCTCAAGACTCTGCTCAAGAGGGGCCAGTTAGAAAAATATGTCCTCTGCAGTTAATGAGAAAATTAGCAGGACAAACAGCAAGGCCGTCTCGGGCTGCCAGGATACTGAGTATGCTTTTCAGCAACTACTAAAAAGTTGGCTCCTATACCATTCCAGGCAGACAGCCACTTACCCTACTCTTGGACATCACCTTTCATAGAGATGACACTCTAAGGCAAATAGAGGTCCAATTTCTTTTGTGTGTTTTTTTGTAAATATTCTTTATTGATTTTTAGAGAGTGGGAGAAGGAGAGAGAGAAAGAAACATCAATGTGAGAGCGGCTGCCTCCTTCATGCCCCCTAGAGGGGATCAAGCCTGCAACTCAGGCATGTGCTCTGACTGGAAATCAAACTGCCAACCTTGTGGTGCACGGGATGATGCCCAACCAACCAACCGGCCAGGACAAGGTCCAATTTCTTTTATGGTGTTGACCTAACACCTAACTGCTGCAGGCTCTGAGTAAGGAGTTTTCTCCCTGCCAGGGTGCATACAGGAGAGGATGGGATGTCATGTCTCCCCAGAACTAAAGACAGCAACTACAACATAGAGGAAATGTGTTTTTATTTACTTGACAAATGTTTGATAGCAGTTACTATGTGACAAGCACTGTTCTTAGCACTTAACAAATATTAACTAATTTGATCTCATCAACATCATGAAGCAAGTACCATAAACGAGAAACTGGTACAAAAGGTCAAGTAACTTGCCCCCAAGATCACACAACAAATAGGTGGCACAGCAATTTGGCTCCAGTGTCAACATTCTTTTTTTTTTAAATATATTTTATTGATTTTTTACAGAGAGGAAGGGAGAGGGATAGAGAGTTAGAAACATCGATGAGAGAGAAACATCGATCAGCTGCCTCCTGCACACTCCCCACTGGGGATGTGCCCACAACCAAGGTACATGCCCTCGACCGGAATCGAACCTGGGACCCTTGAGTCCGCAGGCCGACGCTCTATCCACTGAGCCAAACCGGTTAGGGCAACATTCTTTACCAGGCATTGAAAGCTACGGAAGGCCAGGAGTGCTAGAATATTAATTCTAACTCAAGTCTGGGATGGCCTAACATTTTCAAGACAAATAATAATCATTGTTAATATTTGCCAAGTGTTAACGGCATGCCTGGCACTGTACTAAATATTTTACATGCTTAATTTCATGTATTCTTTTCAAAAGTCCTATCTGGCAGGTATGATTACCCTCCATTTTCCAGATGAGGAATCTGTGGCTTGGAGAGATTAGCTCACCCAAGTTTACACAACTGGAACTCAAACCTTATTCCCAAGTCTGTGTTCCTAACCATTAAGATACGGTACTTTGAAATGCCTAAAAATTCCACCAAAAGAAAGCAGGGGTAATCAAAAATCTCCTAACAAAGAAAAATCCAGGTCTGGATGGCCTCACTGGTAAATTCTAGCATTTAAGGAATTAATACCAATCCTTCTGTAACTCTTCCAAAAAATAGAAGAGGCAGGAGCAAACATTGTCACACTTGTTTTATGAGGCCACCGTTACCCTGAAACAAAGCCAAACAAGGACATTTACAAGAAAAAAAATTTTGCGGGTCAATATTCTTGATGAACATAGATGCAAAAATACTCGGCAAACTGAATTCAATAGAACATTCAAAAAAATCATACACCATGATCAGGTGGGATTTATTTCTGGGATATAGGATGGTTCAACATAGGCAAATCAATAAATATGATACGTCACATTAACAAAATGAAGGATAAAAATCATATGAACATCTCAATATATGTAGAAAAAGCATTTGACAAAATTCAATCTCCATTCATGATAAAAACTCTTAACAAATTGGGAATAAAAGGAATGTTTCTCAACATAACAAAGGCCATACATGACAAGCCCACAGCTAACATACTCAATGGTGAAAAGCTGAAAGTATTTCCTCTCAGATCAGGAACAACATAAACTCAAAGGTCAACAAACCAATGTCCTGCTTGTAAAATCCAACGAGCAATTTCTTAGGCATTAATTTTTACCTTTTTGCAACATTTGTTGCTGTTAATTATCTCATTTCCACTAAGTTCCTTTGAATTCTAAGACATGACTGGGTTCTGCCCCAAACTTCTTCCCACATTCTTCAGTAACCTTTGTAACCTCCTCCTCCTGCTGCTCCCGTCCTGTGGGCCTCATCTCTGCCCAGTACTCCACCTGTGCCAAGCACACAGGGGTCCCTCAAATGTGGGATGAGTGAAGAAGCTCCATTTCCTTCTGGTCTCTCTCTCTCTCTCTCTCTCTCTCTCTCTCTCTCTCTCTCTCTCTCCATTCTCTCCACTGGAGATTCATCCATTGTTATGGCTTCAAATGCCACCTCTATTCAGATGATTAACAAAAATGTGTATCCCCCAAATCTATAGCTGCCTTTGGTTTCGCCAACCCTGACCTCCCAGCCAAATTTCAGATCCATATTTCCAACTATTGCTGGACATTTCCCTTTGACCTCTGCACCCTCTTTTTAAACTGAACTTACCCAAAGTCAAACTTACACATTTTCTTCTGCAGTCGCTCTTTCCTAAATTGAGCATTGTGCTTTTGAAACCACCATGATTTCCTCTGCAACTTCGGATCATAATTTCTTTGAGGTTGGAGGTGGTAAGGCAGGTCTACAGAGGTTCGTCCATTTATTTGAATCCCTCCACATGTTGCCCCTGAGTGACAGTGGGTGGCCTATGGCTTAGCCTCAGTTCAGACGTAGTGCATTCCTGCACTTTATCTCCCCATATCATTCTTAAATAAATAATGTGTACTTTGACAACCCTCAGTTCTACTTACAACAATGACAGCTTCAAAGCAAGAACAAACACAACAAAAATCTAAATCCAAGAGAAGGTGCCCATTGCCTCTGAGCACCCACCCTGCCTCACAGCACCCCCCACCCCACCACACACACACCACACACACCCTGTAATTCTGAGTGTTCCCTACTGTGGCCCTATTGCCAAAAAGACATGGGGGGGGGGGGATCCTCCCCAAAAGGTTTTATTTGGCCTCCTACTTTGTTCTCTTAGTCCTGAGTTCATCTTA
>NW_005871178.1:2730928-2772029 GCF_000147115.1 Myotis lucifugus
TTTCCCATCGCAAAACTCTAATGGTTTCTTATTGTCTACAGCACAGTCTAAAATCCCAGGCCCAATATTTAAGACACTTCAGAAGATATTCCTAGAGGATATTCCCAATTTCCTCACTTCTCCCAAACCTCTTCTCCACCTGGTGCTTTTAGTTCTTAATGTCAAAAATAAATTCTTGGCCCCTGACCCCAAGATACCATTATTTCTTTTTTTTTATTGTTGTTCATCGTCCCCCCAGGATATTTTTTCCATTGATTTTTTTTAGAGAGAGTGGAAGGGAAGGAGGGAGGGTGGGGAGGAAGGGAGGGAAGAAAGGAGGGAGGGAGAAAAACATCTATGTGAGAGAGACACATTGATTGGTTGCCTCCCATACACACCCCAACCAGGGCTGGGGATCGAACCTGCAACCCAGATACCCAGATATTTGCCCTTGACCAGGAATAGAACCCATGACCCTTCAGTCTGAGGGCCAATACTCTAAACAGCAACACCAGCTAGGGCAAGACCCCATTATTTTTTACCTCATGGAACCTAGAGAAGTAATAATCTTGGTGCATAATCAGATATTGCCTTGTATTATTAAGTTAATCAATATGAGACTTGATTATAATGTAATAAATTGAGTTCCACAAACTTTAGGTATTATTTCATATTATTAAATAAGAGTCATAACTGGTGGCTGTAGGCAAGATTAGCTTCAATAAAAAGCTTGTGGCCATCAAGCCTTTTATTGTTTTGAATTTGAATAATTTGAACACCTTGCCAGAGGTGGAGGGGATGAAGTTATAGTTTCCATTTCACCCCAGCCCCCATCACTAACCATTATTTCCAACCCACTGCTTCTGGCAATCACAAATCCTGCCTGGTTCTGAAGGCACTGGAGTGTGGAACACCTTTAGACAGTCACACTTGAAACATCTCATTGCCCTAATAATTCCAGAGACTCCAGAAGGATATTCCTGAGCATAATGCTTCCCCTACTCCACAGGGCCCAGTACAACTCTGAGCACATAGTAGAAGCTGAATAAATACAAGTTGAGTGATTTCATGCAGTTATCTGTCAGGGCTGGGAGACCGCATGACTCAGTAAACAAAGGATGTCATCATTCAACCGGGTTGAACTTCCCTTACGCAATGACAAATGAGCTTTCATGACAAGGAACTCTCACCACGAATTCAGCACTTCCAACAATGGCACCTCTCACATACAATCTGTTCCTGGAAATCATTCCACTAAAATAGGTGTGATATTTATCTCAGTTCAAGATAGCAATTTGAGTGTTAGTTCCTGGAGGAAAAGGAACAGGGATATTTATTTTGGGGTGGCGGGATGGCTATTTACAAACATAATATCCCAATGACAGGACATAAGAGCAGAAATCATCTTTTGTTGCTCTAAACAGGAAGTGGTTAACCTCATTCCAACTCCAGGCAAGAGACCTTAATTGTCCCATCACTCTACTGAAACACTGAGTTCACTTTTCAACCCCTTGAATTATCCAGCATGCACCAACCTCAGGGACAATCAGGTGACAACCCAGAGGTGGTAAAAAGTGGTAGCGAAAAAAAAAAAAAACCCAAGAGGTTTGGAAACAAGACAAACCAGGGTTTGGAAATTGCTTCTGATACATATTAGTTTTTCTGAGCCTGTGTCCCTAGCAAAAAAAAAAGGGGGGGGGGGAATGTTTTCTGCAAATAATTTAATAAAAATAATAACAACTAATACTTACTGAGTGCTTATTTTATTCTAGGCACCAATTTAAAGTGCTTTATTTAAATGTGTTGACTCATCTATTTATGACAGCGTTACTATTATTGCCTGCATTTCACAAAGAAAGACACTGAGGCACAAGGAGGTTAAGTTATTTGCCCAAGTCACTCAGCCGCTAAGTGGCAGAATCAGGATTCAAACCTAGGTGCTCTACCTCCAGAGCCTCAGTCTTCACACCCACACGATAACGCCTCATGAAGCATTTGATACAGCCTGGCAGACTGAGGCGCTAAACAAAGGAATGGAAAAATGAGAGAAAGAGGGGGAAGGAAGAAGGGAAAAGCCCCTTTTCCAATTCTTTGCTGGGATTTGGGTTTACCAAGGTTAGGTGGGAAGATCTTTAAAAGACTGTAGCTCTCCCAAGCCCCTCTACATTGCTCTTGTCCTGGCCTCCCCTGTGGAAGAACCTAGAATACATCACCCTCCACACCCATCCATGCAGTAACCCTGGCTGGTTCAAAAGCATCCACAACCAAACACAAAACAAAGGCCACAAGTACTTCAACACTCTTACCTTGGAGCCAACTCTGTGCCTCATCAGGGTCTTCCTTCACCCTCTTCATTGGAAAGTCCTAATGCTGGTGACTCAGCGACCTAACAGCCCTCAGATCCCCTTCAGCATTTCTGGGGCAGGCCATGAAATGCGGAGTCACTCCGTGCTGCCTCCTCAAAGTTCCCGCTGCCTAGATGAAGATTAGCGCCCTCCCCACCTGCCCGTCCCACACAAACAAAGCAAACCCCGCCATGCAATTTGCTGTATTCTGTCTGTCCTATTGGCCGGCCTGGTCTTGAAGAGGAGGCAAAGCTGTGATCAATACAGAGAGCAAATGAGCCCCAGCAGGTGGATCTAATGGGTAGTTGAGGATATTACTAGCTACGAGCTGCTTTTAAAATAAAGATAAGGAGAAAGAAAAATATAGACTTACCGGGTACAGGAGGCTCTCTCTAAAAGATACGGAATCTCAAAGGGAAATTTCAGAGGGGGAGCTCCTCACTGGGCTGAGGAAGCGCCAACAACCCAGCCCTCCTGGAAAGGACCCACGTGCCCCAGGGGAAAGCTCGTGGCCTAGGCAAGAGCCTGTTTTTGCCAAACTTCCTAGTTCTGAAGGTGAAACTAAGCACAGGTCTTTCCTCTGATGACAAAGTAATGATTGCTGTGCCTAGACCCAGTGTGGAGGCTGGGAGGGAACAGACCCGGGGAGCCTGAGGGTTTTAGCTCTTCTCACTGTCAGCAGAGTTCCAAGTACATGGCGAGAGGAGGGGCTTCTCCCCAGGACCTGCACACCCCAGAGGAGTGCTGGCAGAGGTCCCCTGTTCTGAGAAGCACAGAGGTTCCACCAGGCAGTGCTAGCGGGTTCGTTGGTCACACACAGATTAGAGGGCACGGCCTTTCCTCGGGTTGCGCTCAGAGAGGCCCGAGGGCTCCTTTAACGGAACCAATCAAAGAGAGCCAGGGTTCTTACTGAGAGTGGCCAGGCACTGGGGGCTAGGCTGAACTTGCACATGCAATCCACTCATCCTCTAATTATACACTGAAAAGCACCCACCTTCCTTTATGTTAAACTTACATATACGCTCTTGCTCATCTGGTGGTGCTCAGTGGTTGAGTATCAGGCTATGAACCGGGAAGATTCCCCGTCAGGGTGCATGCCTGCATGCCCGGGGTTGCAGGCTCCATCCCCGGTAGGGGGCATGCAGGAGGCAGCCGATCAATGATTCTCTCTCATCATTGATGTTTCTATCTCTCTCTCTCTCCCTTCCTCTCTGAAATCAATAAATACATATTTTTAAAAAACAGACATATACAGTCTCGTTTTTTAAATCCTATTTATAATTCAGGGTCTTCAGGCTTTAGCTAACTTGGAGTCAGTCGGGTGACCACAGGGAAATGGCCTCACTGGATGGTGGCTTTTGCTTAGAGGGCCCAAGCTCCACAAGGGAGATTTTCCCAAGAGTCTCTGAAAACTCAGCCCCTGTGAAGCATACTTGTAAAATATGGTCCCAGCTTTCATAGGTCAGCAATTCTGAAACTCAAGAAAGGACTAATAAACTGAAGACAAGTGGGGATTTTTATTATGGTTAATGACACAGGCCTTCCCAAAAGAAATCCAAACCCCAAGATGTCACAAAATTATTCATGTTATCATATACACCAAAAGCAAAATGTCTTGGCCTGGTCAGTGTGTTCAGTGGTTAGGGCATCGGCCTGTGCACCAAAGGATCCTGGGGGTCATGGGTTCGATTCCCAGTCAAGGACATGTTCCTGAATTGCAGGTTCAATCCCTGGCCCTGGTCAGGGTGTGTGTGGGAGGCAACCAATCAATGTGTGTCTCTCACATCTCTCTCTCTCTCTCTCTCTCTCTCTCTCTCTCTCTCTCCCTCCCTTCCTTCCATTCTCTCTAAAAATCAATGGAAAAAATATCCTCAGGTGAGGATTCACAAAAACAAACAAACAAACAGACGAACAAAAAACCCAAAATGTCTCAACTGCAATCCTGGCCTAAAATGATTCCCCAAAACTAAAGTAATTCCCGGAGAAATAAAAAGTTAAGTAGGACTCGTTTAAACAATAGAGTTAGCAGACCCAAAAATGAGAAAAAGGCAGACTGAGCTGTGCAAATAAAAAGGAAAAAAAAAAGACTTTAAGAATGGGCATTTAAGATTTTATCCATTAATCAAATTAAGGAATTATGCTCAAAAAAACTGAACATAAAAAAAACCTGAACATGAGTGTCACAGTGTATATTTGAGCAACAACTGACATGGGGTACCAATTCATCAGAACTGATCTCCTTTGGCTGCTTCTGTCCTGCTTTATAAGGCCCTTTTCTGAGACTTGTACCTCAGTCTTAATATAATACAGTATTTTTTTATTTTTGATGACTCCTTAGACACTGAAATAATAAATAGACAGCTATAGTTTCAGGCACTTTGAGAACAGATAAGCAGGTGTAATTTAAGCATGCTGTCTGTTTTCCAAAGGAGCAATGTTTGTTGTAATGTATGCTGTACCTTTATTTGGCGGAAACTCCGAGAAGAGGATAAATGAGTTTTGTTTTACAATTTTCTTTTCCTAATTTACCTAGTTCCTGTGGTCATAATGAGAAAAGGAAACTGGACTCTTCTCTGAATCTTCCAAAATCGAAAGTGGTTTCAGTGTCAGGTAGAGCAAAGTGCCCAGGTTGTAGTCTGAGGGAAAAAGGTCTCCATTTCAGGCCCCTCTTCTCTGGGTCTATACGCATGAAGACAAATGCGCCTCTAGTCCCACTTCCTCCCACTCCGTCCTCTTCCTGCTCCCCCAAACTGTATAAGCGTTTCATAAAGGCAACTTTCTAACCAATATATATATATATATATATATATATATATATATATATATATATATATATATATTTCAGAGAGGAAGGGAGAGGGAGAGAGAGATAGAAACATCAATGATGAGAGAGAATCATTGATCAGCTGCCTCCTGCACCCCCACTACTGGGATTGAGCCTGCAACCCTGGCATGTGCCCTTGGCCAGAATCGAACCTGGGACTCCTCAGTCCACTGAGCCAAACAAGCTAGGGCTCTAACCGATTTTAAATTCAGTTTTGGCAATCATGTTTACAGAGCCTATTGACTTCAAGTAGATCTATTTGAGGAAGCTGTTATTTCTCATGTGAATTTATTCAGAATCGCTGAACAAACGGAGGGGTAGTGACAGAAAAAAATGTTTAAACGATGGTCCAAAGAAATTAGCCTCCTCCTACAAATGTATTATAGAAATTAAACCTTTAAAGCAAGATCTGAATTGTCCAGATACAATCCTCCCTCTTCCTAGGTGTTCAGTGAACTTCAGGTACATCAAGCCTAACACTAAAAAACAAATGAACAACACAAAAAGCAGATTTACCAAAAAGAGAAAACCTTTTCCTAGAAGATTGATTGGGTTATTCCTCTAAATAGCAACTTCCTCTAGCTCATGCAAACTGTAAGTTGATTTGGAAAGAAAGGGGGGGTGGAGAAGGGGAGGAAGGAAGGGAATCAAGGAGGAAAGAAGGGAGGGAAAGAGGGGGAGAGAGAGAAAGAGAACTTTTCAAGGACACTCCACTGCCCAAATGAGGAACATTGAAAAGGCATCTTGACATTTTCAGTAGAAATCTAAGTAGTACTTTCCAAGCACCTACCACTCAACTATTGCTATTTTTCTATTTCAAGCTCAAAACAAACCAAATAAAACACAAATGTTCCAGCTTGACAAGAAAATCTGAGCCCCAAACGACGAAGACTTTAATCAACGACTCTTAGCTGGGTACAAAAGATTGAGTACAGGGTTTGATTTAAAGGGGATTAGAGACCAGCAACTCCATACACATAACAAACAATTGTTGTTCGTTTCCCTAAGGACGTGCCAGTTGTCTGGATGAGGGAGTTCTTCATGATGCTCCTCCAGCGTTCTTTCAGCTTCCCCTACAGGTGGGACTGAGAAAAAGAGCCAACAGTCAACAGGACCAAGGAGATGATCTCATTCTACCCTAATCTTGGCCTCTCTCTCTCTCTCTCTCTCTCTCTCTCTCTCTCTCTCTCTCTCATCACTTGGTGTATGAGCCCCTTCTACACTCACAGTGCAGAGTGAGGCAATATTTGTGAGCCTGACAAGGCAGCTGTGTGGTCTCGGGCAAGTGACCTGACCTCTTTGAATAATATGAGTATGATGATCAGCAGAGGAGCCACCTCTGGAGAGTGTCATTGTGAGGCGTTAGGCTAGTCCTTGGCACACGGTAAATGAGCGGAAATTGTCAGGTGTCACTGAGCTAAACTGTTAACCATGCCCCCAATCAATTCTATTCTATGAAACAATTATTTTTGAAGGTGGAGTGGGGTCAGTATGGGATTGGAGGGTGTTCCAAGTCCCTCGTCGTCAGGCACTGGCAGCCTACTGCAGAGATTCTCAATCCTAAATGTGCATCAGAATCCCCCAAAGGACCTTTATAAAAATACTGGGCACTACCGCAGAGATTCCAATTGAATTGGTCTGAAGTAGGGCCTGGGCACCCCTCCCACCTCCCCGTGATTCTGCCATTTATGGAAGACTGCTGACTCAGGAGTCTGCCTTGTGATTCGGGGACACAGCCAAGCCTGTGGGGTCTCTTGGACTCTGACAGGACCAGGAGCTTCTGGGATGAAGGGAGGTGCATCATTACCCATTGAGCCAATCCGCACAAGCCACCAAATGACAAATCCCGCAGAAACTGCTGACCAAATCAAAGAGGGAGGGTCCCCCAGGTGGGAGTTTAGAATCTGTAGTCTGGTTTGCTTTTTGCTTTGGTTGTATTGGAGGCGAAGGGGGCCCTGTGGGTGGAAGTAAAACAGCTCCTGCCTGCCAGCAGACAGGTAAGGGTCGAAGCCATACTAGCCACTATCTTAGGAGCTGAAGGTGACAGAATCAGAAACCTGTGCTTCAGTTAATTGTTGTCCTTTATTTATTTTTTCTTTTCTTGGCTTATCTCCTTTTGGCTATTCTTTAATTCTAGAAAAGTTTATTCTATCATTCTTGTCTGTGCCTGGTTTCCTGGCTCACCGTCGGGGTGGGAGCATTACAGGTGGACTAGCTCCCCCTGAAGGCCAGCTGTGGTGGTGGAAATGGATCACAGGACACTGCTCACAGGAGTGGAACACTCCTGGGGCCAGAGGTGGTGCCCTGTGGTCAGTCTCCCCTCCCTTCCTAGCGACTTGCCCTCCCGTCCTCTGTCCCCTTCTTGGGGGAGTGCTCATAGGAAACCCAATTACAGCACAGGCTGAGGGAAACAAGTACAAGTGGAGGCGTGCGGAGGAGCAAGTGGCAGAGGCCCTGGCTCCTCCTGAGGGACCCAGAGGTTTCACAGAAGAGGGCCTCACAAGCCCATCCTTCTGAGTGGCATCTCAGTGAGCGCACACTGGACACGGGAGATCAGCTCACACACTTGGGAAGAACAAGGACACAGAGGCAATCAAGCTTCTAAGAGAGCTGGGAAGAGTGTGTGTGTGCATGTGTATGTGTGCACTTATGGGAATTTTTTTGTGATAAAATTCACATAACACAAAGTTCACCATTTTAACCACTTAAAAATATACAAGGGATCATCTACTTAATATCAAAAATATCAAATCCCAAACCATCCAGAATAAGAAGAAATATATCCCAACCCCTTTGACTCCTTTCTTCTACCCATTCCCTGGTCAGACAATCGGACTCCGTATTTGTTGGCTCAAGAGTCCCTGGCCTCTCTGTGGCAAGACTCAACTTTTTCAATTCCCCCCGAATCTTGAGATCACTAGGAAACCAGGAGAGGACAGGCTGATCACCAGTGAAATAGCAGAAGTAGAGAAGGTGGGAGAGGGACAAGAACCGGTGCTGCCCTCCAATCCCTCAGTGACTGGTGCCAGGAAGTGGGATGTGAGCGCCCCCAGCGGGGAAAAAAAGGTTCAAAGCAGGATTTGGGGTGGCCAATGATCAAGCATATTAGTATCTTGAGTCAGTGTGTTAGCTGAATACTGACAGCACCTTCTCTGTTAACAGTATCGTTTCTGCGATGTCTGACAAAACATTCCATTCCAGAGATGAGAACCCAGGGGCTTACTCTGGGGTGGGAGGGATCGGCTATTAGGACGTGTGGCATGTTCGTGCAGCACTGTTTGTAAAACAGCAGCAGGGAAGGAGGCGTGCCCTGGAAACCCACCGGGTCTTCTGCCGAGCGCTCCTCTCCGGGACTGTATTCCCAACTCGTGGCGTGACTGCGGCTGCCCAGCGTTACCTGCTTGGCCCTACTTATCTGGGTCTTCTCTGGATTCACTGTGATACTCGGCATCTTTCTAATAAATGCTCTATGTGCTCAAGACAGTCAACGCCACCTGGGTTTTTTAATAAGCATGAAAACCTTCGCTAACACAGCCCTCCAGGCCCCCTGCCTCACCAGGAATCCATGACCCATCCATGACCCAGCAAGCGGGGGTAGAGGCCATTGGCATGGATCTCAGGTTACCTCGGAAACCCATTTTGTAAGGCAGAATTTACTCATTCTTTTCTCACCTTCGCTCTATCCCCTCACATCAGTGTGCACATACCCGCTGTTCCAGGACTCTCTGTAACTCGATGCCACCACCTATGTTGAAATTCGACGCAATCTGGCATTTGGCAATTATGTGGCCGTGTTCCCTAAGTGGTAATTATGTGGGTTATGTTCCGAATAACCACCTAATAAATGCCTAGATGGCTGTTTTGGCTACGGGACATTAAGTGGCCCAGAATCCATCCTTTAATCTACCAAGCAGAACGTCCTAAGGTGGAAGCCTGCAGACTAGGCAATTACTGAGCTGTCCTCCACATTCCTCTGCACTGAAGGCGGGGAGTCCTGGCCAACCCTGGGAGCCTGACCCTAACTAAGTAAAAACTTAGCATGTCATCCTACACTCCTTTATTGTTTAAAAAGACTCGTAATTATTTTGAAGTGGCTAGAATGAGGGACTTCCTAATACAGCACCATAGGATCCTTGTGGGAGACCAGCTCTCCTGGGGTTCCAAAGGGCTCTCTTTGTCTTTCTCCCCAGGTTCTCCTATCACACACTCGAGGTTTGGAGAAGCACTAGAAGGCAATGGTTCACAGCGTGGGCGCTGGAGCCAGACTCATACCCAGGTTCACATTCCAGCTGTGCCACCCACTAGCCATGTCACCTTGAGCAAGGCACCTGAGTGCTCTGGGCCTCAGTTTCCCTATCTGTAAAATGGAGGTAGTGATAATAACTACTTCACAGGACTGTGAGGATTAAATGTTAACTCATTTAATAGATGTGAAGTATTGGGGCCAGTTCCTGGCACTCAGGAAGGACTTGATAATGAAGACCTAGTGTTATCTGGGTCCTGGGCTAGAAATGGAAAAGAAGAGAATACCTGAAAAATGACAATACCCCACTCTATACTTGCCACTTATCTGAATTCTGGAGCTACCTCATTCCCTCATTAAACCTTCACTCAAAAAATATTTACTGAGCACCAACCACAGTGGGGAGTCATCTGAAACAAAGACAGCGGCAGGTAGGGAGTGGGAGTGGGAGTCTTGTTGAGGCCACAAGCCTGGCATGTGTGGCTGAGTTAAACGAGATCCCATTGTCGGGCACTACATGCCGGCTATGAAACAGGGAGCAGGAGAGACAGGTTTCACTTAAGTAGAAGAGGCAGACTTTTAAGCAATCAACCCATATAAACATAGAACAACAAATTGTGTCACACTTTATGAAAGTGCAGGGCACTAAAGAAGGTATGCATCAGAGGGGGAGGGAGTGTCATAGAACACCGTGAGACTCGAAGGGTAAATAGAAGTGACCCAAGTAGGATAGGGAAGAAGTATTCAAAAAAGTGGGGGGTAGGGGAGGAGAGAAGTATTCCAGACAGAGAGAAAAAGCATGTGCAAAGGCCTCACAGCAGAAAAAGCTTGTGTTCAAGGAGCTGAAAGAGGGAGAGAGAGAGAGAGAGAGAGAGAGAGAGAGAGAGAGAGAGAGAGCTGGCAGACCCACATATGTTCTGTCATTATTATACTGTGTGAAGGAAGAATGTGGTTCTTAGGACTCTCCCTCATCTCCTGTCCACAACGTTTTCTAGTTACCTCATTTTGACTGCTGGAAACTAAGATTATTTTAGAAAACCATAATAAGCAGCACTTAAGCTGCTTACTTACATAAGACATCAGCTTAAAAATATCTCTGTGCATGCACTGGGTAGTTCTTCAGAGGGTAGCTTGGTCTTTCAAGGGTATAATTTACGTCAGAGATAAAATCTTCCTATAACAAAACAAATGCAGCAGTTGCATTATTCATAATGTAATATAGATCAATGATAACAAGATGTATAGTTTTGCATTTAAGAGGTCTATGAATCCCATATACGCTGTATATGTGGGGTTCACATATATGAAGAAGTTACAATTTGCAAACTCCAGTTACTATCTTCTCAGTGTAACTTCTTTTTTTTCCCTTACTTTCTTTTCTTCTTTCTTTCTTTCTTCCTTCCTTCCTTCCTTCCTTCCTTCCTTCCTTCCTTCCTTCCTTCCTTCCTTTCTTTCTTTCTTTCTTTCTTTTTTTCTTTCTTTCTTTCTTTCGTGTTCCCAATTTGCAAACTCTAGGACCCTTGAATAAATCTATCATTTACTCCTAGCAAAACCTCCAGACTCTTTTTTTTTATAGCAAAGGTGGAAATTTATCGAAGAATAAGTACAGACTCCCACATGGGGAGAGGGAAAGAGTCCCACAGAACTGACTCCCATGTAGGGAGGGGGAAGAGTCCCCCAGACTCTTTTTGAGTTTGTTCAACAGTTTTCAGGAAAACTTTTCTTCCATGCTGTGGCCTTACACAGACCACACACACTTCTCTGGATTCTCCCCTGGACCAGAATTCCTGTGTGTGGGAATGGAATTCCGGTGGGAGGGAATGTGCTTGGGGCCAGTTACACTACCTTCTCTTAGTCCTTTGAAAGGCCCCTGCTCCCTCCTGCTGCAGGACCTCCTCTTGACGCACACTGTGCTCATTGCTCAGTAGGTGTTCCACTGTCTCTTCTGCAGGAAGCCCACCCTGACTCCCAACCAAGTCAAGTACCCCTTTTCTTACACTCCCAGGACACCATGTACCTCCTTGGTCAGTGTCACAGAATTTTACATTTATTTCTGTGATTACTTGATTCGTGTCTGCCTCTCATGCTAAACTCTTAAGTCCCAGGGCCCATCTTATTCTGTCAGCAAAGATGTAGTTTTGCTAGAAGCCCTAACCTTGTTTAGGTGTTGCCGAGCTCTGTGCGATGTCAGAAGATTGCATACCCTTTCATGGATCTTCTTCCCTGTGGACTGAGATCCAGGGTGGAACCTGTTGGACGGATTAAACAGGGTGAAGTATTATGCAGCTAATAAAAAGAATAGTTAGAGCCCTAACCGGTTTGGCTCGATGGATAGAGTGTCAGCCTGCAGGTTGAAAGGTCCCAGGTTCGATTCCGGTCAAGGGCATGTGCCTTGGTTGTGGGCATATCCCCAGTAGGGGGTGTGCAGGAGGCAGCTGATCGATGTTTCTCTCTCATTGATGTTTCTAACTCTCTATCCCTCTCCCTTCCTCTCTGTAAAAAGTCAATGAAATATATATTTTTTTAACAAAAGGATAGTTAGAGTACATAACAGTATGGGTTGATGTTTATAACTTAATAGTAAGAAAAATGCAGCACCATGAAAAATAGTGTACAGTGTGGTTTCAATGTCTTTATTAAACCTGTGCATAGGCCATCTCTGGGAATAAAAACCACCACAGTGTTCAGAATGGCTTGTGTTTGGGGGTTTGGCTGTGAGTGACTTTCCTCTTCATCCTTTACTATGTGTTTTAGATATTTCTCTAAAGAACAAATCTTGCTTTGACATTTAAGAATTTAATCCAAAAATTTTAATACCAAATTTAATCCCATTGTTTTCCACCTTCAGAATTTTATTTGCTATCTCACTGACTTTAGGCCAGTCAGACCCAACCTTAACCACAGGTCTTACAGCATCTTCCAGTTCCTCGAACATGAAGCATTTTCTCCTTCCGGAGACATTTCCCAGCCCTGCTCGCTCTGCCTAGGAGGCCGCCACCTCCAGCCCATCCCCACTCCTGTAACTCCTACCCACCCTCCAGAGCTCAGTTCAAGATTTCTTGGAAGGTCCTTCCTGATCCCCTTCATGGAGAGGGAGTCCGCTTCCCTATTTTATGCACTTAGAGTTCATTTGCCCCTTACTGATAGCACTTCTCCTCGTGGATATTTTGTCATTATTTGATTCATGTCTCTTTCTACTCCTAGCCTGAAATTGGGACTGAAACTCTTAGGTTAATAGTTCATCCTAGGGCAGTGATGGCGAACCTTTTGAGCTCGGCGTGTCAGCATTTTGAAAAACCCTAACTTAACTCTGGTGCCGTGTCACATATAGAAATTTTTTGATATTTGTAACCATAGTAAAACAAAGACTTATATCTTTGATATTTATTTTATATATTTAAATGCCATTTAACAAAGAAAAATCAACCAAAAAAATGAGTTCGCGTGTCACCTCTGACACGAGTGTCATAGGTTCGCCATCACTGTCCTAGGGCCTCATAGGTATTGAATATCATGGTAGGTATTTAATAAATATTTCTTGGGTGATTGAATTCATTCATTCATTTTTGGGAGGGGGTGGGTATGAGCTCTTAAATTCTGATGCAGAAATAGCAAATAGATTATGAAAATCTTGTTTAGAGATACTTACTGAGTCCCTTTGTAAGCAACTGTGTTATTGTGATATAAGGACTTACCTTATTCTCATCACTAATATTGCAAAGTAAAGCAGACTGCGTATCCTTTACTCAAAACCACTATCTCACTAATATTATCCTTGGTGCCACTTCCCTGGATCGAAGGTGATCAACTGCCCTGGTTTGCCTGGGACTAAGGGGTTTCCCCAGAATGCCAGACTGTCAGGGTTAAAACAGGACAGTCCTAGGCAAACCAGATGGTTAATCATGAGACTAGAGAGTGCAATTTGGAAAATCAAGGTTCCTGTTCCTCTCTGGCCTGCCCTCCGGACATATGCAATCACAGTTTTTAAAATTTGTAACAATAATATAAACAAACCAGGAAACCATGTCTAGAAAAAGAGAAAGAAAATATATTCAGGTGTTGTTAATGTTTGTCTTTAGGTGACAGGACTATGGGTGATCTTTTTTTCACTTATTTTTTTCTGTAATTTCCTAAATTTAAATAGTGAACACTACTGTTATACTGGTGAAATCAAAAGATTGAGTTTTAAAATGCATAACATCTAAAAATGGATAAATAGCACTTATGTCAAGTTAGCTGTCTATCCCATTCCCAACAAACACCCTGAGATATATTTTCCAGAGGCAAGAGAAAGGCAGAATTTTTACTTTGGGGAAGACATTTAAAGAAATAATAATTTTTTAGATCAAGGGGTCCCCAGCTGAATGTCCCTGAGGAAGCAAACTGGTGAGGTGACCTGGCGTTCCTCCTGCCAGAACACAGACACTCTTCACGCAAAGAGACGGGCGCTTGCCGCTGACCTTCCTCGGAGCAGGCACTGATCCAGAGGAGGGCTGGGAGACCTGGAGTGCCGGGAGGTGGAGAATGAAGTTCCCAGGTGGAAATCCTCATCCCCTTGGTTACTGTAACTGGGCGAGGGCTTTCTAAACTTTCTCGGACACAACGGTGATGGTGATTGATGCCTTAAAAAAATCCGTTCATCTGGCTCTTTGATAACCTGTGTGACAATGTGCATTATTTTTTAGTTATAGTTTTGCTTTTGTTTGCTTAATTCAAAGCTGGGGTTGGGTGGGACAAGGAAGAGAATTGTGAGAAGGATAGAATACCCGCCCTGGGATGGGGGTGTGCAGAGAAGACTAAAGACAAATGCTCAGGAGAAGAGGTCAAGGAGAGATAACTAAAATTCTCTATGTCTGGCATGAGTTAACAAGCCAAAATAAATTCATGCTCTGAACTTAAATTTGGGAGGCCTGGAGATTACTGGGTTTGGGAAAGATTTCCTTCTTTCTTCCTTCCTTCCTTCCTTTCTTTCTTCCTTTCTTTCTTTCTTTCTTTCTTTCTTTCTTTCTTTCTTTCTTTCTTTCTTTTTTTTACCCGCTAGAAAGATTCCCTTTTTAAACAAAATATTTAAATGCTCTGGCATAAGAAGCACAGTATACTCCGTTTTCTTTGCATATATCCATTTAATACAGAACTTTACCTCTTCACCTGGAAAGCCAATTAAACTTCAAGAACAAGTGATTTATCACCACTATGTCTAAAAGTATTTGATTGAAGAAAAAGCAATGAAAATCCTACTGATAAAAGTAGGTATTGGGCCTACATATGCCCTCACTCCTGATTCATCCCACAGATGAAAAAGAAAAGTGTTTATGAGGGAACAAACAAGTGGAAGCAAAGCAGACAGTGGAGCCAGGGCACCTTTTAAACTCCAATTTAACTGTAGCAATTCCATAAGCAGCACTGGCTAGAAGTATACTTCTCACCACTCCTTGGCGGAAGCACAGTAATTAACATTAGATAGCTGGAAATAAGTTATTTTACTAATGCTACTTCTAAAATTACCTTTACGTTAGCTGCAAGGCTGTCAAGAGAAGAAGCTAGAAGAAAGAGGAACAGGTGATTCAATGACTCATTATTATCAGTTACCCCTAAAAACTGCTGTTACACTTATTCCACAGCAGTACAAAAATATTACACAATGAATGAATTATGATAGAACTTACTAGTAAATGCTCCCTTGTAAGTTACACTATCACTTTTTAAACTCCCTTGAGTCACAGCAACTCTCTCTCCGAGTTTTTCTGTCCTCCTGAGCTCAGCAATGAGGTTATATTATCCATGACTTCCCATAGCACGCATGGCTACGGGAAGGGTAAAAGAGAGTCTAAAGTGAAGCAGTAAGTTCAGTAACCCTTCAACAGCCTGGAAGCCTACAAGAAAGCCGTGTGGCTCAAATATAAAATGCATATACTCTTCCTCTTCTGCCATTCCTTTCACATTTGGTTTTTGTGGAATCTTATTTATGCAGAAATTCTTGAGTATACTTGTCCAAGGTAGACATAAATGTTAGGTTGAGACAATGGATATGCAAGAGCTTGCAGAAACACGATGCACCAAAAGTATAAATCATTAGGATTACCCTAAATACTCATAATACGTAAGTAGATCTAATGCCAGAGAATGGTAAGAAGGACTAGAAAGTGAATATATTAATATACATACGAAACCAAGATTAAACTGGATTTTTCCAGGTTGAGAAAAAAGAAATGCTTTTGAAATGAATATTTGCAAGGCCATGCTATGGCCACCGTGCTCTCCCCACCACCCCACCACCCCCCACTGCCGCTGCCCCCCACTCCCTCCCCCCCATGACTGGGGCCTAAGCAGTGACAAGGAACTTTTCCTGAATTGCTGATTCCCCTTGTGCCACTGGCAGTAAAAAGGAAGCTATAAAAGGGGATTTTAAAGCCTGGCAATTGTCACATCCTCTGGGCATGCATATATATGTGTCCCTCTTGTCCCAGAAGCTCTCTTCTCCAGCTGAGCAGGGAATCAGCAGTGCTAAGGCCCTTCCCAGCTATAGCCACAAACCTGCCCTAGAGTCCCCTGTGCCTGATGTTGAGCGCTCACTTCCCCAGGGGGCTTGCCTTTGTTCCTTTGCTTCTCAAAATGCAGTCCATGGACCAGTGATATCTGTATCACCTGGAAGCTTGTTAGAAAAGAAAGATCACAGGCCCTCACCCCATCCCCACTGAGTCAGAATCTGCAGTTTAACAAGATCCCGGGGTGATTCAAATGCACATTCAAATTTGAGAAGCACTGCTTTATTCTACCTTAGGCCTGGATGAATGAGCTGACAGTGACCTAAGCAAAGGTCTGGCTTGGAAGCTACAGGATCTGAGCCCAGAGGTCTGAACGTCTTTTCTAAATGTAGGTTTGCCAAAAACTTGGTATGTGACCTGTACACATTCTGTAACCTCTCTGGAACCTTACATCTCCACCTGCCAGGATTAAGAACAGATAAAGGCCGAGACCACTGTGATGTATGAGTGCTATCATAATTGGGCCAGCATTAAGCCCAAGGTGTCCTCTCTGGGAAAGGACATTTGCTGTTGCTTGGTTTCCCAGTAATAGGGAAGGCAGCGCTGCCTTTATAGGCTACCCAGGTGATCTTCAAACCAAACGACTTAAATTAAATGTCAGAGGTGATAAAGCACTTTCTGTGTCAAATTGTACTCGGTCCTTGGTTGGCATGGCTCAGTGGTTGAGCATCGATCTATTAACCAGGAGGTCACAGTTCAATTCCTGGTCAGGGCACATGCCCAGGTTTCAGGTTTTAGGTTTGATCCCCAGTCACGGTTTGTGGGAAAGGCAACAGGTCAATGTTTTTTTCTGACATCAATGTTTCTTTCTCTCCCCCTCTCTCTTTTCTCTCTCTCTCTCTCTCTCTCTCTCTCTCCCCCCTCTCTCCCTCCCTCCCTCTCCCTCTCAAGTCAATAAAAACATTTTTTTAAAGAAGAATGCAAAAGGGTCCTGACACCTGACAGTTTGCGATCCCCTGCCTTAATCTAACTGCTTCAGATAGAGTTGGCTCCCCTCCTCGCTAACATGGAATCTTGTAAAGCAAGTGTTATACACTCTTCTGATCACCAATCCCCTGCTCTTTCCCATCCACAGAAATGGCGAGTCTTATTTGTTGGCTATTAATGGTGCATTTGCAAGAAGTTCACACCAGAATAAACTGCTCTCTGCTTTTCCAGCCCAGCCAGGAAATGAATGCAACCAGAGCACAGTGGGTGCCCTGGTGAAACAGCTTCTGAAACAGCTTCTCTGCTGACTCTGCTCGGTAGGAACTCCTTCCCTGGAAACTCCACCGCTGGAGAGTACTTGAGAATTAAACTCCAAGTTCCCAAAGAAAACATTCCGCAGAATGAAAGATTTAGAAGTAGGATGCATTTGCTCCCATAGAGAAATACACAGGAATGACAAGAAACTTGAGTACCTCTTCTCATGGGAAAGGGAAAGTTTGGAAACTTAGATTTTCTTCTAGACTTCCGGGAATAATGCTCTGAAATGTCCTCACCAAAGGGCTTTGCACTGTCCACCTGAAAGAAAAGGAGAGAAATAAGACATAAACCCACCGTGGCTTGTATTACCCTCTCCACATTACCTGTAGTGCCTTTCTCCCCGTCAGTCATGCAAGTGAGAAAAGGAAGTTGGGAACAAATTAAATCACAGGCTCAATGTACGTTAAATGTTATCCCGATAGGGGGAAGCTGTTTGTCCCTCTCTTCACCAAGGCTAACACGAAGAGATGGGCTGAATGTTAGCATAAAGAAATAACGATGGGCACAAGTTACATCCTAACCACTGGTAAGTCAAGCCCAGAAGAGACCAAGTGAAGCTAATTTTGCATTCTTTTAAAACAGGACAAGGGAGGTAAGGGGGGGGGGGGCAGTGCTGAAAAGATATCTTTAATACTATCAAATAAATAAATAATAAATAAATAAAAGAGTTTCATGTTCCTGAACAGTCTGGGCAGTGCTAGCCTGGGAATTACCACAAGGTCACACAGTTCGGTCTTTCACATTCCAGACCAATCTGAGTGTCTATACCCTTGAAAAAAAGAATCAGTGGTGACTACGATTTCTATTACTTAAGTTGACCATTATTGTCATAAATGGGACCAACATGATCTTGCAAACAGGGTTTTGTGTTCAAATACCACCAACCATCACCAGTAATGACTGTAAGTCAAATTATCACACTTTACATTATCAACAGTTAACTTCTGGAGTTATAAGAACGACTGGAGAATAAGTCATGAACCTAGAACATGGACTGATGTTAATGAAGAATAGCAAATAATAAAAAATGCTTCTAATGTAATATTAATTGTATATGTTGAGAAACTAATCTGTATATACTACAGTATGACTATGACTTTGTAGGAAAAAAGTCTTATGAATATTAAAAAGATTAAAGAAAATGCATTTAATTAAATACTTATTTATTTTTATTATACTGGTGAACCTATGGGTAATTTTTTTTGAACATTTTCCATTACTTTTATAATAGTTAAAAAAATTAAGGAGACTAAAAGAACTAATGTTATTAAATTTGCCCACTTCTCCCTGAAGGTTGATCAAGGGTTTTGGATATGACACATCATTGCTTCTTCCTGCAGATACATTTTTTTCCCCTGCTCTTTAAAGTATGGCTAATTAGCAACAACCTTATTTAAAAAACTCAAGCAGTTTCCTTTGAAACTGATGAAACTTTAGTTTTAGATTGTACAGAGTATATGCCAGCCTTTGTATGTGTCTTGCACCCATCAGTTCACTGATTCTTCTGGATAAATGGTGAGTTGCCACGTGTAGACATCACACTCAATAATTTTCGAAAATTAAACACAGGGATGGCTGACATTTACTGAGCAAATCCTCTGTACAAGACATCTCTATAGAGCTTCCTGAATATGATTCTAGAAAGATAACATAGTTTAATCATCATTACTATTCAGTTTGAATTCCCTTTTTAATGTTACCCAATTATTTTTATACTGCAAACTTCTTGTATTCTGAACTCATTCACAACCTCACCATCCCAAAGAACTCTGATAAATAATTTTAGGCTCACATGTCTAACTACAAATGGAGGTTTGCTTTCTCCAGGGATTCTGAAATTATTTCCAAGGTTCAGTTGAGCTGGTTGGTCCTGGAAGAAACGTCTGGTAGAATATGGACAGGGCTCCCAGAATTGTACGCATTGGGGCAATCTGTTGAGATTAATTTCTCTTCGCTTCATATGTTTATTTTTTAAGGGGAATGTTGGTCCATATGATGTAAATAAAGGCCTTCGTGACTTAAATATTTCTTCCTGGAACCAAAAAGGAGAAACAATTCTTTTAAAAACAAAAATTGGGGGGGGGGGGCGGATTCAAGCAGAATATTACTGCATTTAATTGAACTTTGTTAACTAAGGTAGAAGACTGAACACCTTAGATTTATAAAACAGGAACTCAAGGAAGGGCATTTCTCTACTTAATTTTTCTTCAGTTCAGCTTAACATCACTAGTATTTATAACTCACTAGTATGTTATATTTCAAATACCAGTGAGATTTATTTGCATTAGGAGACAGTTGGAAAGTATCAGACACTTCCCCCAGTTATAGATAGATGATTGATCTATAGAAAGACATCAAGAGATATTGAGATTGAGAACTGGCATATACTTGGATCCAGCCATTTAACTTCAACTAATTTATTATAAGGAAATAATTATGGCTATGTATTTAGCTAAAAAAAAATTCTTATATAACAGTTCCAAAGTGAGAAACCAACCACATTGGTGAACGGTGAGTAAGCAAGTGTCTTTCCCCTGTCCCAAACCCACCTTTCTATACTCAGCTTCATGATAGGAGGGCTGGCACTCTGCAAACCCCCTGTGCTTTTCCAGCTATTGTTAGGCTCTACCACTAGAAAGCACTAGAGGGAGACTGCAAGACAGAATCAGGAAGACAGAGCTGGCCACTTCCAGTTTTGCATCCTATTCCTGACAGCATCACCCCAGCAACCATTCTTCACCTTGGCAACAGCAAATGGTTCCAGTTTATAGTTCTCCCCACTCCAATAATCCCGGAACTAGTCTCATTGTGCCCCCCTCAGGCATTCCAGCACTCAGGGATTTGAATCTCGCCCCATGGAATCCGAGGCACCAGCAATGAGCAGTGTCCCTCCTTAGAGGTCTGAGTCCCAGCTCATCGAAGTCCTACCTTTGATTTCCTGAAGAAGCACCCAGGAAGGCAGCCTCTCCCCAGGTCCCTTTGCTATGGGGTCCCCTTTCTATGGGTTCTCTTCCTCAAGCTTCCACGCTCTTCCCTTTGTTTCCTCAGCCTTATGGGTGGAGCTGCTTCCTGCGGTCACTATCCCCATCACTTCAGTGTTACCCTTTACCTCTCAGCATTCCATCCCCTATTTAGCCTTTCTCTTTTACATGAAATCTTTCTGTTAAAATAACATGTGTGGTTTGTTTTCTGACTGGACTGTGACATGTCAGCTAAGTGCCCAACAATAGGAAAATGATTGGCCAAACAAATTATGGCACTACCGTGCAATGGCAATGAAGCCATGAAGATTGGCCTGGTATAAAAGTACTTAAGGACATCAGGACATGTGCATGGTATATTAAGTAAAAAAGAAAGGGTACAAAATAGTATGATGTTAATTTCTTAAAATAAAAGTGTGTTGTATAGCAGAATATACTCAAAAATTAGTCATATCATCTCTAGATAGTAAGAATAACATAATTTTTATGTCCTTTTGCTTATTCATATTTTATAATTTTTCAAAATAAGTGGGATACTTCTGTTATAAGAAAGAATAAAAGATACTACTTTTAAAAGTTAAGGCTTAAAATGAAGATATATATTAGGAGGTTTTAAAGAAAAAAGATTGAAAAACTCACTGTGCACATATCAAACAGATTGAAGAAAGTAGTGGGTAAAGAAAGAAAAACTAAAAAGCAGCTAATGCTTTCCTTAAAAGTAATCATTGGTCTCCAATTATAGGAGTTATAATGCCCACAGGATTGATGGATTTGCACAGACCCTTGTCATTCAGTATCCACAGCCCACATTTTTAAGCAGTGGTCGGCAAACTGTGGCCCCTTGAGTGTGGCTCTTCCACAAAATACCACGTGCGGGCGCACACGTACAGTGCGATTGAAACTTCGTGGCCACACTCAAGGGGCCAAAGAGCCGCATGTGGCTCGTGAGCCGCAGTTTGCCGACCACTGTTCTAGAGGATCAGGCAAGATTTAGGATAACAAGTATTTAAAGAGCCAAAACCGGTTTGGCTCAGTGGATAGAGCGTCGGCCTGCGGACTGAAGGGTCCCAGGTTCGATTCCGGTCAAGGGCATGTACCTGGGTTGGGGGCACATCCCCAGTGGGAGATATGCAGGAGGCAGCTGATCGATGTTTCTCTCTCATCGATGTTTCTAACTCTCTATCTCTCTCCCTTCCTCTCTGTAAAAAATCAATAAAATATATTAAAAAAAAAACAACAAGTATTTAAAGAAGCTTTACAAATTACATTCATTCACTTCCAGACTGTCCTAGAAAGGACTTTAAAGGGTTACAAAATTTGTGTACAATAAGATAAAAAGAAACATGGAAATAAATCAGAGTGAAGGGGAAGTTAGGGCTGAACAAGAGAGGGAAATAGAGGTAGTGCTTATGGATGCCCAAGACTCTTCATGGTTACCAACAATGGCCATGAATACAACTCTGAGCTTCAGCTTCAGCGTAAGGGAGACGGAAACACTACTGTTCATACGATCAAGAATAAAAGTCATTGCCCTAGCCCCGTGGTCGGCAAACTGCGGCTCGCGAGCCACAAGCGGCTCTTTGGCCCCTTGAGTGTGGCTCTTCCTAAGCCTTAGGAGTAACCTAATTAAGTTAATAACAATGTACTTGCCTGTATAGTTTAAGTTTAAAAAATTTGGCTCTCAAAAGAAATTTCAATCGTTGTACTGTTGATATTTGGCTCTGTTGACTAATGAGTTTGCCGACCACTGCCCTAGCCAGTTTGGCTCAGTGGGTAGAGCGTTGGCCCATGGACTAAAGGGTCCCGGCTTTGATACCAGTTAAGGACATGTACCTCAGTTGCAGACTCGATCCCAGCCCTGGTTGGGGCACTTGCAGGAGGTGACCAATCGATGTATCTTTCTCAAATAGATGTTTCTCTCTGTCTGTCTCTCCCTCTCCCTTCTACTCTCTCCAGAAATGGAAAAGTATCCTCGGGTGAGGATTAACAACAGTGACAAAAAAGAATAAAAGTCATGAAACAACAACCAAAAAAGCTAACTAGTTTACACATCAAACTTGTGATCTTAACCCTAGATCATTCTGCTCCCCCAACTATACCTTGATGAATATGTGCCAAACATACTCAGTCTAATGTGACAGGCAGAGCAAATAGTTTGAATAAATTCAAAACTAGCAATAAGTCTCCAGGTTTTTATTTATCCAGTTGCATCTAAACTTGGTAAACTGAGTTTTTTAAATTTGTGGAGAAAATTCCTGACATTTCTATTATTGGCTTCTTGGTTATACTTACAAAAAATCTGTTTCTATGCAGAAACACACATTCTCTGATGGCTGTCCTTGTAGAAAACTCTATTTTTGGAGCAATACCCTAAAAATAAAACAGCATAAAAGAAGCAAACAAAATTACTGGAAACAGTTTTTCTGCCTATCTCATCCTAATTTGAAATCGTGCAAGAATTTAATTGCTCTTTTGTGTGGTTGGCATTATCCATATTCATTACCTAAAATATGCACATAACAAATATATGTACACAATGAAATATTATTCGGCCTTTAAAAAGAAGGACATCTTACCATTTTCAACAACATAGAAGAACCTGGTAGACATTATGCTAAGTGAAATAAGCCAGACACGAAAAAATTAATACTGTATTATCTCACTTATATAGGGAATCTAATATAGTCAGACTCACAGAAGCAGAAAGTATAATGCTGGTTGCCAGGGGCTGGAGGATGGGGGAAATGGGTAGATGTTGGTCAAAGGGTACAATGTCTCATTATGCAAGATGAATAAATTCTGGGGATCTAATGTACAGTAATGTGACTATAGTTAACAATACTATATTTTATATTTGAAATTTCTAAGAAGGTAGACCTTAAATGTTCTCACCACAAAAGAAAAGAAAATGGTAACTAGTAACAGTAAATGATGGATATGATCATTAGCGTGTGGCAATTATTTCACAATGTAGATATATATAAAAACATCAAGTTGTACACTTTAAATGGATACAATTTTTATTTTTCAATTAGACAGCAATAAAGATGAAAAATAAAATACTAGTATAACATATACTTAATAAGAATAGCTAAACACTTACATAAATTGTATTATATGCCCTGACCTAAGTGCTTTGCATATAGTAACTCATCTAATCCTCAAAACAACCCCATAAAGTGGGTACTAGTAATATCCAGTATCTATAAACGAGTTAAGTCGGCTCGCACAGAGAGTAACTTGTCCAGTTTGTAATCCACCCTTTTGGTGGATGGAACAAAACCAAAAGACAGAGCATATAGTAACTCATCTAATCCTCAAAACAACCCCATAAAGTGGGTACTAGTAATATCCAGTATCTATACTTTGTAGAGGAGGAAACTAAGACACAGAGAGTAACTTGTCCACCTAGTGATGGCAAAGCTGGTTACTGAACCCAGGCATTCCAACAACAGAGTTGCTGCAGAGTCAGAAATTATCACAGATAACATCAAAATGAATATTCAAATTTGGGTTCAGATAATGCCCCCAAGCTATTAGGTTATTGATTGAATAACTGCCCTATCTTTTAATATCCTTCGTTAGTACCAGTCAGTGAACCTCTGCCAGTTTCCCCTCCATTAAGTGGAGGCCATAGTATCTGCCTCAGCTCACCTGAGAACTGTTATGGGGAAAATAAGATATCATATGAAAAACCAATGGGCAAAATAAATGAGAAGGAGCATTATTACTATTACTACCCTATCTACTCTTATTACTGCTAAAATAATAGCTGTAATTAAATTGACAAAATCTTTCAGCTAATCTGCATTCAGAGGAAGTAAAAAAAAATCATCCTTATAATTATGTGACAGTGTGAATATGGCAATGATTTAGCCAGATTAGGTAAGACTCCCACCTCCCAGATCAATAATGGGAATCAGTGTAATTTGGCATTCCGAGTGGGGCATCTAAACAAGACTGCTAAACGGAATTAACAGGGGCACTGACCAAGATAAAGTGATCAGTCCAAGAGCAAGCCCTATCAGGAATAAAATGCTCAGGTCCTAAGAATTGCTTTTCCAACAGAAGCCAGCTGGGCACAGATCACTTACTGGAAAACCTGCAGCCGTTTTCATGAGCACCTCCCTACCTATGCCAGGGATTGAAGGTGTCAGCTTGGGCTCAGGAAAAAGAAATTCCCGTGTGTTTTCTTCATAGTAGGCCAACTCTTCCCACACTAGGAAGGAAGAAGAAAAGTCAGAAGTAGATTTATGTTCTGAAAAATGATGTATCTACATCCCAAGTTTAACAAAATAAAAGCTTAGATAGGTGATAGCAGAGAAGGCACACAGATAAAAATAGACATTTTGAATGCAGTACCTGTTATTCAAGAGTCAGATGACTTCTACTACTTTTTATCTCATGGACAAGTTTCAAAACCCTCCCCACTGTCCTGACAGAGATAAAACACTATCTAAAGGGTTGTTCTACAAAACAGAACAAAGAGGAAAATTTCTTTCCATCCATCCATCCATCCATTCTTTCCTTCAACAAATGTTTTCTAAGGACATACCATGGGCCAGGCCTAAGGGTAGAATAGGAATAAGGCAGACAATGCCCTGTTCATGCAAAAGATACAGTGCAGACTGGAGTTCAATGTGTTCATAGGGATGCTAATGTCCCAGTGGCTCAGAGCAGAGCTGGGCGGGTGCCAACACCAGGGTAGTTAACAGCCCCTGCAATGCTCAAGACACTCCTGCACAACCTTCTAACATCCTGCCAGACATTCTTCCAAGTGAGAAGCTATTTTATAACTATCAGAGCCTGGAACCTAACTGTTACATATAAACACAAAGCACTTTTTTGCACAATTTTAAAATACACTGGATATTCAGGAATGCGGTTACTGCGTACATGAAGGAAAAACTGTACTTTGCTGTTTGGATCTTTACTGAGATCCTTTGGGCATTTTGAAAATCACGTCACATCTAAATACTTCAATATGCTCAACGTTCACATGTTAATATGCATGTCATTTTATTTTACATCACTTTCTTTTCATTTCTCCTTTATATTACAGTTCAAATACTGTGATTTGTATAAGTTGGTTCTATTAACTATTACTATTTACTAGTATTTCAATATGGTAAGAGGATGCTACAAAATACTCACTACCAAAAGAAGATCTTAGGTCTAGTAGGATTGAGAATGGCTGAACTAAAGGATGGAGCAGCTGCCAGCTGAGCCCTCCTTGTCTACACAGCAGGTGCTACACCAGTGGTTTGGACTGAGAGCGGCCCCTGTACAGAGTGCTGCCAAAAGAGTAACGTAGTCCATGAGGTAACATTACCGTTTGGTGACCGCCATTTTATTTGTGACAGGAATTCTTGGTATATCAACTGTAGAAAATAACTCACCTTCTATCAAATAATACAATGAATTCATTTCTTCCTATTCATTCCACTTGCTGGGTTCTTGTAAGGATAAATGTGTAAAAGAAAGCATTCTAGATTTTTCATCATAATTTCTTTCTACTTTTTTCCTTTCTTTCTACTCTTCCCCTCTCAGACATCTCCAGCCACAATAAGCTAACAAGGTCTCTTTCCCTCCTCTTCTATGCACTTGCTCAGCTTGGGCTGTTCCTTCTAAAATGTCTTTTCTTCCTTCCCATCTTGTTGAGATCCTATTCGTCATTCAAGCCTCACCATAAATGTCTTATAGTGTATCCAAAAACAGAACTCTTGATTTTTCCCCCCACAAATAAGCTCTCCCCTATCTTCCCATCAGAGGAATCAGTTGCTCAAACCAAAAATCTAGGCTTTATCCTTGATTCTACTCTTATTCATCATTCAGGTCTCACCATAAATGTCTTATAGTGTATCCAAACAGGTCCAAAATAGAACTCTTGATTTTTTTCCCCCCACAAATAAGTTCTTCTCTATCTTCCCATCAGAGGAATCAGTTGCTCAAGCCAAAAATCTAGAGTTTATCCTTGATTCTACTCTTTCACTCCTTACATCAATCCATTAGCAAGTCCTGTTGACTCTGTCTCCAAAATAAATCTAAAAACTGTCCCCTTCTCTCCATCTTTATAGCTACTACTACCCTAGTCCAAGCCCCCATCCCCTCTCTCCTGGACTACTGTCATGACCTCCTAGCTCAGTGATGGCGAACCTATGACACGCGTGTCAGAGGTGACACACGAACTCATTTTTTTGGTTGATTTTTCTTTGTTAAATGGCATTTAAATATATAAAATAAATATCAAAAATATAAGTCTTTGTTTTACTATGGTTGCAAATATCAAAAAATTTCTATATGTGACACGGCACCAGAGTTAAGTTAGGGTTTTTCAAAATGCTGACATGCCAAGCTCAAAAGGTTCACCATCACTGTCCTAGCTGGTCACCCTTCTTCTATTCTTTCTGCACTCAAATCCAATCTCCACACACTGTGATGTTATAAATACATTAGATGGAGCCTTTCAACTGCTCTTCACTTTTACTGGCCAGAGAGACTTCCTCCATTCAGTGATCTCAGAAGTGCAAACAAAAAATGGAAGTGATGTGACCATTTCCTCACCCATCACTAGCAACAAAATACAACTTTCTACTGAAGCCTACAGTACACTGGTTAGGAACTCAACTTCTAGATTCAGACAGAGCTGGGTTTGAATCCTTGCTTCACCGATTACTAGTGATGTGGCTTTGAACAAATTATGTAAACTCCTTAACTTCAGTTTCCTCTTCAGGAAAATGTAAAACTCATAACAGTACCTGCATCTTAGGGCTATTGTGAGGACAAATAACAAACACATATGAAGTGCAGAGCGTATGTGTTTACCTGCTATTATCAGTGTAAAAATGTCAGCACACCACAGGATTATTATAGCAAGAGCCTCGGTTGTAAATAATAAGCATATACACAGGCTAAGCAATTCTCATAGGCCAAGCGAAATGTCTGAAAAAAACTCCATCATGTTCTTAACAGGCTAATGGCACAGACAGGGACATCATCAATACCACCAGTGAACAAGTACTCCCCCCAAAAGAAAACAAATGAGATTTCAAGAAAAATAATTTTAATAAAAATATTGGTTCCAGAAATATCTAGCATTTATAAAGCATATCAGAATTGACAGCTTGCTTCCCAATATGGGGTCTCATTTGATTCCTTTTGTGCAAATAAGGAAACTGAGGCTTTGAGAGTTTAAGACACTTGTCATGATGCCACCTGGCAAAGTAGAAATTCAAAACCAGATCATCTGCCCTAGCCAGCTTTGCACAGTGGTTATAGTGTCGGCCCACGGACTGAAGGGTCACGTTTCAATTCCAGTCAGGGCACATACCTTAGTTGCAGGCTCAATCCCCAGCCCCAGTCGGGGCGTGTGTGGGAGGCAACTAATTGAAGTGTCTCTCTCACATCGATGTCTCTGTGTGTGTGTGTGTCTCTTCCTTTCCCTTCCACTCTCCCTAAAAATCAGTGGGAAAAATACCCTTGGGTGAGGATTAACAACAACAAAAAATACCACACACACACACACATCATCTAAGGCAAAAGTTATTTCCTGCTGATGCCTAGTAAGCATCATGACAAAGTATAAAATCAAACTCTGAATCAGGGAACAGGTGCCCACTAAAATAGCATTTTACAGCTGGGCTGAATATATACGACACATTCCAAAGTAGAGGTTTTGAGTCAATAAAAGCACCAAGCTCACTGTCAACCAGGATTATGCTGCCCCCCTGTGTTCATTCACTTTTTCCCATCTTTGTAAACTGAAGAACCAGGGAGTCTATTGCTCCTAAGCCAAATCATTGGACCTCTTCTTTCCTTAGCAGCAAAGCTGTATACACATCTGAGGTACCTGTACCATTAGTTTAATTATCATAATCTGTCTTCTGACTATAATAAGTCTGTTTGAAAACAACATGAAAAAGTATAAAACAGTAAAGTAATATATACAGCAAAATGAAAAGGTAACCAGTCAGCCAATGAAGAACTGGTCCCTGTAAAACCAAATGTGGCCCATGTGACCACGTGGTGCAGTCCACGCGAGACTTCAAGCAAATCATTTTCACATAATTATCTCGCATCAGGGACTAGCAGATCAAGAGGGTTTATCACTGCCACTCTGTGACTGGTGCCGCCTGCGTGATACCAGGAAGTGGCACAGTGTAGGGCATATATACCCTCAGTAAACATGTTGGACAAAGTAATGGATCAGTCTGCAATACATCTGAAACTGGGTAAAATTGTTATTTTGAGCAATTCAAATTTAATTGCACTCTGAAATTGAGGGACTGTAGACAAAAGGAAAACAAGTATATAATATAGCCTCCATTTTGTATCTGATTAACTTTTGAGTTATAACAGTATGCATATACCCAGCTTCAATATTCTCCAATCATCATAGTTTTAAACAATTCTTGCAACCTTCCCACAGATGGATTTCTGGTCATGTGAAAAACATATGGCAGTCTAAAATATATTAAATTTTAAAAAGCAAGTTGCAGACAGAACCTGGCTGGAGAACCTAGTGAGAGAACATGGCTAGAGAACCTGGACAGAACCTGGCTGGAGAACCTAGCGAGAGAACATGGCAAGAGAACCTGGCTACAGAACTTGGCTGGAGATCCTGGCTAGAGGAACCTGGCTATGATGATCACCTAAACGCTGCCTCTGTGTCCTTCATTCTTCACCAACTCCATCCACACCTTGGGGAGCCCCTGGACCTGCCAGGGCGGGACCCCAACAAGGGATCTGTGTCCTGGGACTGTGGGCAGTCTTGCGTGCTGCCGCCCCACCCGGCAGGTCACGGATCTGGGTCCCAGGACCACGGACAGCCTCAAGCGCTGCCGCCCTGCCTGCCAGGTCACGGATCCGGGTCCCATGATCGTGGACGGCCTCACGCGCTACTGCCCGCCTTCAGTATGCAAATTTACCACCATCTTGTTGGCGATTAATTTGCATATTGTGCTGATTAGCCCATGGGAAGCGTAGCGGAGGTATGGTTAATTACCCTATTTGTCTATTATTAGATAGGATATATAGATAATTTAAAGATGCCCCTTCAATTTCATATTTCATTATTAGAATTCTGAGATTTTCCGTGTATAGTGTTTTTAAATTTATAACTATAATTAGGAGACTTTAAGCTGTGGGTGTTGATGCGGTAGAGAAATCAAATAAAGTTTTAAAAATCAACTTTTAATAGCAACAGCAGTTCGCACAATTAAGCTAGCAATTCAGTGAACTGCATCTTTTACAAATTCCAAGCTCTGACACATCATGGGGTGACTTTATAGCCTATTGTTTACACATCCTTGTTGATATCTTGAATTAGTCAGATAACTAATTCACTGTATTTATTTTCAGCATTAAAGTTGTGGTCTAATTGCTTTTATATATTTACTAGAGGTCTGGTACACAAAATTCGTGCACACTGTGGAGGCTTGGAGCAGGTGCCCCTCTGTGTTGATCTCTCAGGCTCCTGGCCTCCACTGCGTGTTTTTTCTCTCGCTTGAGCTGTGGCCAGGGTGGGGTGCTGCCTGCAGACTGCACTTTCCTGCTCATAGATCACCAGATCACTGCAGAGACCGGGGGCAGGCCCTGCTGGGTGCTGCCTGTGGGGAACTTTTCTGCTCTGGGATCGCCATGGGATCCCAGGTGGCAGCGGGGCTTAGGCGGCACACGGGGATCCCAGCTGGTGGCGGGGCTTAAACAGTGTGGGACTTAGGTGGCACACGAGCGTCCCGACTGGGGGCGGGGCTTAGGTGACGCGATCGCGCCGCCTAAGCCCGGCTGCCCAGGGCTGCACACGGGGGTCCGGATGGCGTCTGGCGCTGTCCCGCCCTGCCTGAAGTATGCAAATTAGCCGCCATCTTTGTTGGCGGTTAATTTGCATATCTCCCTGATTAGCCAATGGGAAGCGTAATGAAGGTACGGTCAATTACCCTTTTTATCTTTTATTAGGTAGAATACGAGTGAAACAATTTTTTGAATATTTTCTCATAATTATTATTTCTTATTTGTATTTTAATGAAAGGTACTTGTGAGGGACTGTTTTTTGTTTTTTCAAATGGGTCTGTCAAAAGACTTATTCTTTCAATATTTCCATTTACTTACTTTCTCTTTTTTTGCTAGAAGAATACTATGCAAGTCAAAGAGAGGACTTATTCTAAAACATAAAGGAGCAAATTGGCAAGTCGTCGTTAACTGGTGCTTTCACAGTCTCATTCGCTACTGTCTGGGTTCTGTATCATATTCCCTTCAACATAATGCATAGCCCAAAATGGAAGAGTTAGCCTAAGGAATCTAGATAATCTTTTCTCAGAACATTTTAAAAATATTTTTATGAGATCAAAGATATTACAAAAAACAAACAAGAGTTAGCCTAAGGAATCTAGATAATCTTTACTCAGAATATTTTACTCTAGTCAACATATTTTTATTAAGTTGTGATTCTTTTAATAACATAAGAATGAATGAAACTTGAATATTTTGAAATACATTTCCTAAATTCAAAGCATTAGGATGACAGTCTTATATTCCTTTCTATATTAAGCTAAACAGCTCCTTGTTGAAATACTTTAGCTTAAAGAAGGGTATATCTATTACCTTTTACATACCAATCACTTTTCTATCAGCTTTAAAATTTTGTTCACATGTCATGTGACTGTCTAATCATGGATTATTATTTAGTGCTAAATAGTTTTTCTTATTGCTAATATCTTTTGTTTTATAGGGGAAATATAAAACAGATACTGCCCCTCTCCCCTGCCAAAAAAAAGTTTTTGCATACAACCATGGGAGATTTCAAGTTTTGAAATTATTCTCTCCAGATAAAGATTACATTAATAAAGTATTGATTGTGTAAAGGCAAGTGACTTTAAAATAAAAGTAAATACGATCCATGGTTTCTAAATTCAATAGAAAATTATCAAGATGTTTCAACTAATTAAGTTGGCTTAATAAACAAAGTGTGATGTCTGGTATATTCAACAAGACCACAGACAATTCTAAAAATAGCTACCGCCCCCCAAGTTATTGTCTGTATTTGTCTCCAAAGAGTTACTAAAGGGCTAAGAGGACAGAGAGAACTGGGAAAAGTAACTGGCAGAGCGGTTAAATAATCTTATTAAAAACTGCTGAGGATGATATTATTACTTACAAAGGGAAGAAACTCGGGGAGAGGTGCTACTTGAATCTGGGATTTCTGCACCTGGAATTCATATGTGCATTTACTCATTGGAAGGTTTCTCTAAAGAGAAACCAGAGGAGGAAACAAGTGAAAGCAAAATAGATGAAAATGGCTAAGGAGACTTTTCCCCTCTCCTTTCAACCTGAAGAATAGCTAAAGGCAAGTAGGGAAGGAATGGAGAAGAAAGCATTCATTGTATTGAGGACTCAAAAATAAATTGGCAGTTCCTTGAAGAAGTTTAAAAAAAAAAAGGGTAATGAAGGCTGGGGACCTTATGGATTCATTAAATAAGGCTTCATTAGTCACACATGGCATGTTCCCTGTCTGTGTCTTTCAGGTTTTGGAAGAGGAGTTCAATAATCTTTCCGGTAGTTTTATTTCTTTTAGGTTTGTTGTATCAATTCCATGCATGGATTGATTTTTGCATAGGGCAGACAGGAAGAGCCAAGGACTTATTTTGTGGGAATCACATGAATAGGAGAAATGTCGGATATATCCCTTGTTTACTCTCACTGCCTAAGTCTAGGTTGTTTTGCAAGATAAATTGAGACATACTGAAAATGTTAAGTGCATATTTGAACAAAGATCAATTTAAATCAGGCAGCATGCAATCTAGTAGATAAAAAGGAGTTCTGAGAAGCTGTACAAAATGAAACATTTTTATAGCCAGAAGAGAATGGGGAAAGAAAGTTATAGTAAGCAGAGAAGTAGGCTGCTGGTGGCAAAGTTACTTTCCTCTAGTCTAGGGGATGGTGGGGGTCTATCTAGTGCTGATCAGGTGATTTCTGATTGACTGGTTTAAGAGTACATTTCTGGTTAAGTCTTGGCTTTGGTGATGTGGGACTTAGCATAAGCAACTTCATTTTGGGCCTGTTGTCTTGTTTTTAACAATTCCCCTCCTTCTGATCAGATTATCAGCCACACAGAGAGATGTGGTCAATATGTAAGGCATTGGCATTATTCGTGCTACTGATTTGGAGTCCTCCATTGTTTTTTTGCTGAGTCTCTGTGGGGTATTCACAGGTAATGCTGTCGGGTTCACATTTTTAAGTCAGTCATTCTCCTTGCTCTTTTTCTGATGTTCTAATCTTAGGGAGATCATCTTCTTGGTGGTTACTGGCTGTGAACATGCGTTTACAACTTTTGAGGTACCAAGGAGACTAATTATTATAAGCATGACTAGAGGCCAAGTGCATCCTTTAATACAGTTCCTCATGTTGTGGTGACCCCCCATTTCATTGTTACAAATTGAACATAATTAAAGCATAGTGATTAATCACACACACAAAATAAAGACAACTTAGTTAATAAAAAAAAAAAAAAGCAAATTGCAGCCTTAGCTGGTTTGGCTCAGTGGATAGAGCATCGGCCTGCGGACTGAAGGGTTCTGGGTTCGATTCTGGTCAAGGGCACATGCTTGGGTTGCAGGCTTGGTCCCCAGTGTGAGGCATGCAGGAGACAGCCGATCAATGATTCTCTCTCATCATTGATGTTTCTGTCTCTTGCTCCCTCGCCCTTCCCCTCTGAAATCAATAAAAATATATTTTTTTAAAAAAGCAAGTTGCAGAATATATATATTTAACCAAAATGTAATACTAAATATACATATCATAAATACTGGAGATACATATGTGTATATATGTATTATTTTAGGGTTGTTTGAATATACTAAATGCATTATTTATGCTAAATATATTTTGAAGGCCTAAAAAGATACACAACAAATTGTTAATAGTAATTATTTTCAGGGGTTGTTGATGGCTGTGGCTTTAGCTTTTTATTTTACAAAACTAGAGGCCCGGTGCACAAAATTCTTGCACTGGGGGAAGAGGGTCCCTTCAGCCTGGCTTGTGCCCTCTTGCAGTCTGGAAACCCTCGGGGGATGTCCAACTGACAGCGTAGGCCTGCTCCCTCCGGGGAGAGGGCCTAAGCCGGCAGTCAGCCACTGCGCTCGCCAGCCGTGAGCCCGGCTTCTGGCTGAGCGGTGCTCCCCCTGTGGGAGTACACTGACCACCAGGGGGCAGCTCCTGTATTGAACATCTTCCCCCTGGTGGTCAGTGCACATCATAGTGACTGCTCGCTCCTTCCACCATTCAGTCAATTTGCATATTCATCTTTTATTCCATAGAATTTGTGTTAATTAAATGTTTTATAGTGAGAATATTAGGTACTGGGTAATTTTTCAATTCATGTAAAATTGAATAAGACTAAAATGGGCCTAGCACACTAAAATAAAACTTGTCAATTAGCGGATTTATGTCTCAACATAAAATTAGGTCAAATAAGAAAAAAATCTTATGGGGGGAAAGAACACACCTCAATGCCCTGATTTTGGCCTGTCACTTTTAGGCTGAAAAACGTTCAGTGAGAATTTCTGAAAAGAAGGTAGGAGACATCTCTGATCTTCCCTCTGTTATGCCTACCTGAGAAAGTAAATGACATTAACAAGAGTGTCTATCCCTAGATCCATGGAGAGAGGGGTTCTTGTCTGTTTTCAGAACCTGCTTCTGCTAATGAACCAAGAGGCAGAAGAAAGAACTACAGACTCCTGGATCCACTCCACTGGGGGCTTTGACCTGCTCCAGGGACAGTGACAGTAGGCAGGCCTATGATTCTCATAAAAGCCTCCACAGCTACCTCTGCTTTAGCTGAGGCATCTGCCAGTGAAGTAGTGGAAACTTGCTGGGGATTGGTTTACTCCCAGGTTACAAGACATGGTTCAGTCTAGTAATTCTGTTCTTTGCAAATATACCAAGAGGAAAAATAATTTTTATAAAGATGTGAAAGGCAAAGAAAACTAAATGCTCAACAATACCAATTTAAGGACAATTATGACTACAGAAAAATATATAGCTATTGAAAATGACAAACAAGTAAACTACAAGCAAGTAAACAATGCAGAATGAAATAACAAAACCCAAAATGTTATCTACATACTGTTTATAGACCTATAAAAGCACATAAGTAAATTAATGAAGCTTTTTATAGCTATTTAAAATAACGATGTAGAACTAGGTTTTCTCATCATTTGGGGATGCTTTTTATGAAAAGGTAAAACTATGAAGATTCTTTCATTTGGGGGAAGGGAAAAGGCAAAAATGTATAATAGCAAAGATCAGAAGAGAATTAGAAATGTTTAGGTATATTCATTCTCTCTCTCTCTCTCTCTCTCTCTCTCTCTCTCACACACACACACACACACACACACACACACACACGACTCTAAAAAATCACCAGATAATTAGCCACATTGAGAGACTATGTATGAGAACTGATGCCACCAGATGGCAGTTCCTATTCTCTCACTAGCTCGGGTCACCAGGCATTCAAGACATACCACAAAGCAAAGGCATCATAGAACGTTTCCCCCTAAAGCCCCATGATTCTAGTACAGAGGTCACAAATGTTTTCTGTAAAAGTCTAGACAATAAAGATTTTATTTTATTTTATTTTTGTGGGGTTTTTTTTGGGGGGGGCAGAACAATAAAAATTTTAGGCTTTAAGTATGGTCATAACTACTCAACTCTCACTGCAGTGTGAAAGCAGCCATTGAACAACACTTAAACAAATGGACATGGATGTGTTCCAATAAAACTTTATGAACAATGAAATTTGAATTTTAAAATTTTCACATCACTAAATATTTGTATTTTTTAATTTCTTTCCAACCATTTAAAAATGTAACAACTGAAGATAGTTTGGCAGTTCCTTAAAAAGTTAAGCACGAAGCTACCCAATAATTCCACTCCTAGGTGTATACCCAAGTGACCTGAAAACAGGTACTCACCCAACAACTTGTTAATGAATGCTGATAGCAGTATTATTCATAATATTCAAAATGTAGAAACAACCCAGTGTCCATCAACTGATGAATGGGTAAGCAAACTTATCCGTATAAAAGAATAGAATTGTATATGTGATATCTACACTAATAAAAGACAAAGATGATAATTGACCATACCTTTGCTACGCCCACCAGCCAATCAGAAGAGTATGCAAATTAACCCAACAAAGATGGCAGTTAATTTGCATACACAGGTGCCCAGCGAAGACTGAAGACAGTGCAGAAGGGAGCCAAGCGGCAGAGAAGGGAGCGGATCGGAGGTAGCAGAGACGGGAGCAGAGCTGAGGCAGTGGACACGGGAGGGAGCGAAGTGGCAGAGAAGGGAGGGAGCGAGGTGGCAGACATGGGAGGGAGGAGAAGCAGAGGACATGGGAGGAAGCGAGGCAGTGGAAAAGGAAGCGAAGCCCGCCTCGGTGGGCTTCTCTCCCTTCTCAGCTTTGCTCCACTCCCTTCTCAGCTTCGCTCCAGTCTCAGGAAGCCCTATTCTTGCAGGAATCTTCCTGCAACGGGCCTCTAGTATCCATATAAAAGAATATTATTCTACCATAAAAAGGAATGAATTACTGATATATGTTATAGCATGGATAAACTTTGAAGCATGCTAACTGAAAGAAGCCAGACATAAAAGACCATATGTTGTCTGATTCCATTTACATGAAATATCCAGAACAGGCAAAGTGACAGAGACAGAACGTAGATTAATGGTGGCCAGGGGCTATGGGAAGGAAGGAATAATGAGTGACGGCTAATGAGTATGGGGTCTATTTCCAAGTAATAAAAATTTCTGGAATTAGATAGTGATCACTAGCTTGCACTACCTTGTAAGCATACTAAAACAACTGAATTGTATTTAAAGTGGTAAATTTTATAGTATATGAATAAAATCTCAATTTTAAAAGTGTAGAGATTTAGCTCATGAGTCATACGAAACAGAGCTGCTGGATTTGCCAACCCTGCTGTAGCAACTAGTAGAGAAGATAGCTTTGGGCTTTACGTACATACACACTCACACACCACAATTAAAACATAGTCAAAGGCAAAAACTTGAAAGAAGCTGAGCCAGGATGGAAAAAAGTATCCTATATAATAAAGATGTTAATATGCAAATGGTCATTATGTAACGACCGACCGCGTAACGACCAGATCACGGATCAGCAGGAGGGTGGGGCAGCGACCTACAACCGGGCGGCGGAGAGCTACAGGAGTGGGCAGGACAACAAGCTATGAGGGGAGGGTGGGGGGGAAGGGGAGGAAGGGCGGGGGGGGAGGGGGGAGTCACAGGAGGGTGGGGCAGCAGGCAGAGAGCTACAGGAGGGCAGCAGTGAGCTACTGGGACACGGATTCGTGTGCAGGACTACTAGTTTTATAATAATTAAAGTTATAAAAATATGGAAAGTCATAAAACCACCAAACCCATAAAGTTACTCTTCTGAAAGAGGACAAAATGAAACTGACTGATGAGGGGGTGGGAGGTGAGAAATAGTGAGTATTATATAAGGGACAACTTTTAAATACCAGTCCTTATTTTGTCATGCCAAAATCCTTTTAAATTTTAAAAAAGCTAATTTAGAAATGCATTTACTGGCACATTACCTGGAGGCACTAGCTGTATTAATTCAAACCTGGTTAAAATACCTAAAAAAGAAAAAAATAGATTTTAATACTTTAGAAAATTGCCAAAGTTTTCATTAATTGCTAGGTTTAAAACTGCTATAACAGTCCATTTAATTCCCATTTAATTTAAACAGCACCATGGTTAGGGGCAATTAACCAGTTTTGAATTCTCAACAGTGGAATTAATGGGAATTAAATATATTGTTATTTATTTTTTTAAATAAATAAAATAAAAAATAAACAAGTAGATTGTATCTTCTAGTATATCTTATCTATATCTAGAAAAGAATTTGTAATCAAATAAAAAACATGATTCAAATTTTACAGGCTCTCTTGAGTATTAACATAGATCAAACAGGGAAGTATCACAACTTAGAAAATAGTAGAATTTTATATCTGTGAATTACAGACACACAATGTAATAGTCTTTCTCTTTTTTGGGAGGGTTGGGGAGGGATGGAGAGTACCTACTTTCTAAAATGTCTGCTACAGCTCCAGGATCTATTGCATTTTCAAATAACTGCAGGAGAAAAAAATGAGGAAAATAAATTGTCAAAGTTTCATTAATATATACTTACAGAAATTATAGATTACATTCTTCCAAATAATTAACACATATCAAATCCAGCCATATAATATTTTAGGATTCAGCAGAAATACCTTTAACAGGTATGTGGTTAAAAATTCAACAAATGCCGGAACCGGTTTGGCTCAGTGGATAGAGCGTCGGCCTGCAGACTGAAAGGTCCCAGGTTCGATTCCGGCCAAGGGCATGTACCTTGGTTGCGGGCACATCCCCAGTAGGAGGTGTGCAGGAGGCAGCTGATCGATGTTTCTCTCTCATCGATGTTTCTAACTCTCTATCTCTCTCCCTTCCTCTCTGTAAAAAAATCAATAAAATATATTTTAAAAAATTCAACAAATGACTATAGGATAAATGAATGAGAATTAGTAAAACAATACCAAGTGCCAGGAAAATCTACGTTAGCTGAATCTACCACATGCTCAAAATGTTATCAACTTGACCTAGCCCTACAGTTAGTTGCTAAAAGCATATCTGGCATCAACCTCAAAGAGTCTTGAATACCTAAAACACAATCTGCATACCACAGATATTCATAAAATGTTAACTGAATGAATGACTTATCTTGTCAAGGGATTGGTTGTGCTAAAAAACAACAACACATAAATAAAAATTCTAACTATGTGAATCACAAAAGGAAAGCTAAGTGCTAGTAGCTACACTCCCACAAAATTCAAAAATAGTGAGAGAGAGGGAAAGCCTCGTAAGTTAAAGCCTCGAAGCACAAGAAAATAACTGTGATACCTGTCTAGCCAATGCCAAGTCTGCACATTTCATCCTTTAGATCAAAAGGGCCTGGGATAGGACTGAAATAAAAGGCATACTATGTCCCTCTCCTTGAATTCTAGTGCACTATAAAAAAAAGTTTTCAGCAGAGTTTAATTTCAGGTTTTAAAGTTCTGATTGAAATAGTGTTTAAACCTAAGTATGGTTAAACTCTGCTCTTAATTCAAAACTAGGTCTATTTTAACTACAAAAATGAGGCTGTCCCCTGTAATTTTTGTGTTACTGACTTGGATTTACTGACTTGGACATCTGGGTGATTTCCTCCCCTAAACTATCTCAGCCCTTCCCTTCATCTATGTCCAAGGATATCCTCAAGTATGATCTTAGGGAGTAAATGACCAACATGAACTGTTCAAGCACAAGGGCTCATGCAGTCTTCAGGAGTAATTTGTTTATCCAAATGCTTTAGCACATTCAATTCTGAATTACACAGAAGGTCCAAGGAGAAGAGGTTTTCTCTCCTTGCTGCAAGTATTTACATTTAGAGAATAGAACAGACGCAAGTACTTGCAACAAAAGAATGGAACAGGTACAGCCAAAGCTGGAGCAAACTGAAAGAAAGCTGGAGTATGAACCCAAACAGCTCACACAAGAGGGCAATTTTCAAAATTTAAAGTAAAGCATTTTAAAAACAAAATAAAGCATTTATTTAATTAAAATTTATAAGATGAAAAATATCCCATGGTATGTCTGACGAGTACTCTCATAAGCACAGCTCTGCAATGGAGCGATAGTGGCCTCCAGAATGTGGCTCTGAGGCTCACCCTCCTCTCCTACAAGTCAAGGAGGTTGGACTAAATGACCTTCACAGTCATTTACAAATTCATCACTCTGGGCTTCTATGACTTTGTACCCTTGGGCTTCTTACCAAAAAAAAAAAAGATTTTTAAAATCTTTTATAGAAGCAAACTTAAAATTGATAACATAAGGACATTCTTGGGGGGTGGGGTAGGGGTGGGAGAATAGACTGGGTTTCTACCACCCACTTTTTACCACTACTAACATTTAAATGGTAGAAGTAGGTGTCTTTGGAGTCTAACTGTATGTTCCAAGGTAATATCCATTTGTTCCTCTCCTCTATCATCCAACCAGTTTTGTAGACTTTATTTAAATTAATACTGTAATGGATTAAAATATTACATACAGCTCTAGCCCTTTAGGCAATCAATCCTCATCTCCTCTCGTATTCTCAGGTCAAAACAGGTCATTTTCTGGGCACCACCATCCATACCTTTAAAAGTGATAGACTACCTGGAGCCTTCCCACACTCATCCTCTTCCCCCAAAGAACCACCTCAGTGATATTGTTTGGGGCAAAATCATCAGATTTATCAAGGTTCAAGGAATCAGACTGATTAATTTCCAAATTCCAAAACAAAAACTTCAAAGGACTGTGATTGTGTAATAATAAAATTAATATTTCAAAGTGGGGAAAAGATTGGTAATGCTTTTGACTATCTATAATAATAAAAGCATAATATGCTAATTAGACCGGACAGCCAAACAACCTTCTGGACATCCTTCTGGACCAAGCTGCCGCGGCAGGGGCCAAGGCAGAGGAGGTTAGGGGTGATCAGGCAGGCAGGCAGAGTGGTTAGGGGTGATCAGGCAGGCGAGCAGTTAGGAGCCAGCAGTCCTGGATTTCGAGTGGGATGTCCGACTGCTGGTTAGGCTGCAGGGGATTGGGCTTAAACTGGCAGTCGGACATCCCCCGAGGGGTCCCAGATTGCGAGAGGGTGCAGGGCCGGGCTGAGGGACACCTCCCCTGTACAAATTTCATGCACCAGGCCTCTAGTTTATATCATAATCATAAATAAACCAAGTATGGCCTAAGAAAACTCAAGTCTGAGGAGCCTTTTTGTTTTGTTATAGGATTTCAGATACAGGATATAACTAATTTGGGTTATAGTTTTTCATCATTTTGTTCGAATTAAAAAAAGGTTTGTTTCTAAGGTCCACTAGTTATTGATTATCCTGCCTTAAATGTAATGCAACCGCCTCTAACATCTCCAAGAACATTCAGAAACTGCTGTCTCTGCTCCAGTTAGAAAATGCCATGGGAGTTCCCAGAATAGAAAACGTCATTGACCACGGTGTTTAGCACTAGGTTGACAGAACTTGGCTCTGACCTGGGCTGCAAAAGCAAGTCTTCCAACTAATGGTTCTGCCCTGTGCTCAGGGGCCTTCTAGCAATGTTTTAAAAGGAAATTTACAAAATAACTTTATAAGAACTGTGTCCTTTGTGAGAACCACTACATGATCTTCAGACAGCAACATTTAAATGTTTATTTAGCAGTGAGAAAGTCAAGATCACCTTTTGAAATCTCATCCTCTGCTGAATCATAATAGGGAACACAGAGGGAAAGCAGTTTGTCTCCAGGTACTGATTCAGGAGATAAACCCCAAGGTACACATCTTGCTTGTCAGGAAGGAACACCCCTGGGCAGGAAATCTTAAAAAGAAAAAAGAAAAGAAAAAGAAAAAAATAGAGAACAGGGTTGGTTTGTTTTCAAACGGAACTCTATTTTCCCTAACGAACCACAGACAATGTCAAAGTCCCCCCACTACCGCACCCCCTGATAGGTACCCCCACAACACCCTCCCACTCCTCTTCTTCTGCAAATTGGAATTCCAGTTTCATCCCACGTCTCCGCCAGGTGTCACAATCGTCCTCTCGCGCCTTCCTCTCCCCGCCCCTCCGGGATAGCAGTGCGGAAGCGGAAAGAGGCTGCAGGGCCGGGGAGCCTGTCCGGAGCCGTCTGGGTCCTGGGGTCCGGGCCGCCCGCCGCGATGCCGAGCCCCCGGAGAAACGTGGAGGTTCGCGCCCTGGCCGCCTCCGCCTTCGAGCAGCAGCAGCAGCAGCCCCAGCAGCCCGGCCTACGGCGCGGCGGCGGCGGCCAGAGGTTCGAGTTCAAGTCCCTGCTCGCA
>NW_005871178.1:2772129-2824199 GCF_000147115.1 Myotis lucifugus
GGCCGTCCCCTCGCAGGCGCCCCCGCCCCCGCTGCCCGAGGAGGACCGCATCGACCTGAACCCGTCCTTCCTGGGCATCGCCCTGCGCTCCCTGCTGGCCATCGACCTGTGGCTGTCCAAGAAGCTGGGGGTGTGCGCGGGAGAGAGCTCGTCCTGGGGCAGCGTGCGGCCCCTTATGAAGCTGCTGGAGATCTCGGGGCACGGCATCCCCTGGCTGCTGGGCACCCTCTACTGCCTGTCCAGGAGCGACAGCTGGGCCGGGCGCGAGGTGCTGATGAACCTGCTCTTCGCTCTGCTGTTGGACCTGCTGCTGGTGGCCCTGCTCAAGGGGCTGGTCCGCAGGCGTCGTCCAGCCCACAACCAGATGGACATGTTCGTCACCCTCTCGGTGGACAAGTACTCCTTTCCCTCGGGCCATGCCACCAGGGCCGCCCTGGTGTCGCGGTTCATCTTGAACCACCTGGTGCTGGCCATTCCACTGAGGGTGCTGGTGGTACTGTGGGCCTTCATCTTGGGCCTCTCCAGGGTCATGCTGGGGCGACACAATGTCACCGACGTGGCTTTTGGCTTTTTCCTGGGCTACATGCAGTATAGCATCGTGGACTACTGCTGGCTGTCACCGCACAATGCTCCAGTCCTCTTTGTACTGTGGAACCAACAATGACACCGTCTTATTTGTTATGGCACAAGGAGATGTAAATGTTTCCACATGCGATCATGCTGACATAGCCAGCAGCCATACCGCTTGTCCCTCTTAGGACATTTCAGGCTTCCTTTGGAATTTTAGGTGTCCCTCTTGATGGGTTGCTAGGCTGAAGCCACATGCTGGCCATTACTGATCACAGCCATATTACAGAAAGAAAAAAAATCCCACTGTTATACATTCAACAACTGTTTGTATCTCCAGGACAACTGCAAAGAAATCGAGCTGGCGTGATTGTAATGTTGCTGTTTTTTCAAAATTGACATCAGAAAAATTGTATTTTGTAGTGATCCTATACGTCAATATATCACTTGTCAACTGAACTTTGGGAAAAAAAAAGGATCTTCATTCTGTAAATATACAGGCAGATAAGCTGCATACTAATCATAGTTCTTAGTTATTTAAGAGTCTAAGACACAGCTTTTTCTAGTTAATTCTCTGAAGATCTGTTATCACAGCTGGGGAGATTTCCTCTTAATGTTGATTTTCTTGGTAAGCATTTTTAGTTTATTGTCTCTTCCATCTTTGTGGACTTGGTAGTGAGAAGAGAGATTATAGTACATAACTTTCTTTTACCTCTTCAAAAGATCTTTAAATTTATATTTAGTTCCCACTATTCTCTAATATTATCTTTTAGCATTCAGAGAACAAGCCAAGAACTTACTTGAAGAAGATACACTGAAAGACGGACATATCTATAGTCTCTAGAAAAAAAGGGAGGATAGAACAATGGCCTTATGCAGAAAAGATAAGCTACTGAGGAGGTCAGAGAAACTGAGAGTTTGCGGATAGCTAACCACATACTACTAGTATGTCAATGGACCAGTATGGTAGGATATGGGGCCCTGCTACCTGTCATCTCTATTGAATAAAAAAAAAAAAAAAAAAAAGCTCCTCCACTGAGTTAATAAAATGGGAAAATAATGTGACTCTTTGCAATGCAAAAGTGTGAGCTTTTTCATCTATACCTTGTGTATTAATACTTTTTCATATGGAATTCTGTTTCCCTGTACACAGCACACTTTAAGTAACAGTATTTCATTTGAAATTAATCAGGGGAGTCTGCTGCTATACAAGGTACAACTAACTCCTAAATTTACATTGACCTTTACATTTAAAGCAGTTTATTCATGGTGCCTCCCCCAAATCACAAGAACAAAGACCACCAAATGTAGAGTGGACTCTGCTCATTATTCTTTGACCATGAAAAACTGAAAGGGTAAGCTTTAAATGCCTCTCTACCTAAAAATTAAGAACCTTTAAGTTAAAAACCTTCGACAAGTTATTTTGACATTTATAAATAGAATGGATTATAACCTTTGATCTGTCATAAACTAGTAGAGGTGCACATAGGAATCTGGAGAATGGCTGTGACAAGCAGGCTATGATTGGGTGGAAACAAATTTTCTGAGTGTGGGAGGCACACTGAGAGAGGAATAGCTACTCTTCAAGATAAAAGAGTAGCTTTTTCAAATAAAATCATTTTCATTCCCACAACATCCTGAACACAGACTACCTCTTCACTTGCAGAGTCAAACTGAAGCAGTAAGTAGTTTGCTTTATCATTTAATCTTAGAGAGATCCTTTATTTTAATGGTAACAATATTCAGGCCAGATATTCGGAAGCATGACATTTCTTACAGTGTTCACAAACCTGAATATTAGAGGCTCAAAATTAGGCTTACCTTCTGGTTACTGGCTAGATATAGTTCTGGAATCCCCTATCTTAGTTGCTGGGGCCTAGTTTGCTGGCTTTAAAGCACAGATCAATTCACCCTGTTTTTGGAGGATCCTAAGTACTGTAGAGTAGAAAACTGATTTCACTGTTAATTAATTGTATACTGAGGAATGCCTTTTAAAAATGAAAATAAAATTAACCAATAATATTGAATGAAATGAGTGTTTCATTTTTGCCTTGACGAAGAGGAAGACTGATTTATCACTCACCTTCTCAAGAATTCCTTCACCTTACTACTACACATTTTGAGAGCTTGCAATTGATATTGCACGGCTGATACAGCCTGGTTCTATTTGCTGTCCAAGTGGAACATCCAGGAAATTCTGCTCTTTATTTTGTAGTTGTGTGGATAATGAAACTGCATTTGTCAATTGTATAGAGACTAACCATATTTTCCATAGCCATAACCTGTGTGGCATGTTTGCTTGTAATCATGGCCAGGAGAGAAGCCCCTACAGTTAGGAGGCAAAGCTGCAGGACAGCCTGTCACTACAGATGGAAGGATTGGAAAATGGGAACTGAAATAAGAGGAATGACTGGCCCAAATAGGAACAGTGGAGTCACTCTGCCACAGTATCTCACTTAAGCAAGATTCAGTGGATAATTATAAGACAGTTGATTGATTTCCCCTTTGGATTTAGCAAACCAGAGCTAATAGGGGAAATAGCTTTTAAATATTTTATTGGTTCCTAGAAGTGAAAAATTATCAGGAAGTAATGAGGCTTTATGAAATTTCTAACCTGGTTATTTAAAAGAGGGTTTTAAATCTTTCCCAAATCTTTATCCTGCAAAAGAAAAGAAAATCCTCCTTGGACTTAATACAGGGTTATTTTTAAAGAGCAGAAAATTTCAGGATAAAGCTAGAAACAAGTTGGCTTTAAGGGGGAGGAAAGTGGGAAGAGGTTGAGCTGAAGTAAAGGTTAGGAGGTCTGGGAAGACCAGTGTAGAAAATCGTAGGGACAGAGTACTGCTTGTTCCAAAAGATAATGATCTCTGTGTAGTGAATGAGAGGGTGTGGTGAGAATGACCAGGGACCATTTCAGAACCTGGGCGCAAGGAGAGGGAGGTTCGTTGATCTTTCTTACCGCCCGGATCTGCAACTCCACCACCACTTCCAGAGGCATCGTTTCCAGAGGCATCGTTCCCTGCGTGGGCGAAAGGACCGGAATGAAAAGATCCTTTCGCGTCGAGCCAAGGACCGATCTTTCTTAGTTTAGTTCAATCCCTGGAGCAAATGTCCCCAGCAGCTTCCCCAGCCCCCACCTCCTCCTACTACCCCCATCTGTTCCCCAGTGCCCAGGTCCCCTCCCACCCGGACGGGTCTCACACAGCCGGAGCTGGAGCTAAGGCTTCCAGAAGGCGGAAGCGTCGCGTTGCCATGGAAACTCAAACGCGCAACCTTCCACCTTAGAACGCCAGCGAGGTCTAAGGCGCAGGCGTACACGTCTTCAATGCTCTGCTAGGGAAGCGCGGTCCCAAGGTCCGCTTGCCAGACTGTGCGCTGAAGCGGGAGAACGACCAGGTACTGAGATGGTAGCCGGGTGGCGAGATGCTAAGAGCCCTGGTTCCCTTTACACCAAATGTTGAGTGTCCGTCTAAAAATGGATGGGGCCCTGGCCGGTGAGCGTGGGCACGTGCACCGTAATGTCGTCGGTTAGATTCCAGGTCAAGGGCACTTATCTGGGTTGCAAATTCGTTCCTGGCCCCTGTCGGGGTGTTTGGGAGAAAACCAATCCATATGTCTTTCTCACAAAGATGTTTCAGTTAACATAGTAGCCTGTCCCTAAAGGTACTCTCTTGTTTATGAAATATTATGTCCTCATGTTTGGTCCGCAAAGCACACACTGTCAATAAGAAATTCAACGTGCTTTTTAGAAATACAAGGATAATTTTTTTTTAGTTGAAATATATATTTTATTGATTTTTTACAGAGAGGGAGAGGGATAGAGAGTTAGAAACATCGATGAGAGAGAAACATTGATCAGCTGCCTCTTGCACACCCCCTACTGGGGATGTGCCCGCAACCAAGGTACATGCCCTTGACCAGAATCGAACCTGGGACCCTTGAGTCCGCAGGCTGACGCTCTATTCACTGAGCCAAACCGGTTAGGGCTACAAGGATAATTTTTAAAAAGGTTTTTAAAAAGTTAGGTTTCCCGCTTTAGCCACAATAGAAATTGTCAGTCTCTCTTTTGGGGGTTTAGTTAACCTAATGCAAGCAATGAATTATATTATCTCCCAATGGGTAGTTACTGTAGTTGCCAAAACCAGGCTTACACTGCAAAAACCGTCAGTGGTGGCAGACAGGGCAAGGGTTATTAACCAGTAGGGAAAATTGCATTTCCTTCCCTTCCTCCCTCCCCCACCCCCTTCACTGTGTTTAACAAATAAAAATGAAGGGAGTGGTTGCTTCTAGCAAATTGGAAAAATCTGGTAGGGCCAATGCTGACTCTTAAAAAATTTAATTGTGATGAGTCATTTATTATTAATATTTTGTATTGGAGATTTATATAAATGCAAAATGCAAGTGCAAAAAGATGTCTTGAGACAAAAATTAGGTATTCGTTTGGTAGTTGGAGTTCCTTTCCCTGGAAGGGAAAAACTGAGTATGTTGAAGAAGGGTATTTTGTGTCCTTATCCAATCCTGGGTGCTCTGTCTACATATCAAGAGGTACATAAGTGGGTGGTTGGCCCCCTACAGTATCCAGAGCACTGATTTGTCAGCTCATAACAGCTTGTTGGCACCCAGACTAGTACAGTGATATATGAGGAATGGACCTGTGTTGACCCTTACCAGTGAGTCACCACCAACACCAAAGCTAAGACATCGAGGAGAGTGAGAGTCAAACAAATGAATAAGTGGTCAGAGACAAAATGGGAGGAATCAATCTTTATTGAGAACCTAGAAAGTGCTAGACAAATTACATATGCATCATTCATGTAACCCTCACAATAATGCTTTGAGGAAAATGTTATTATCCCTATTTTATAGATGCAGAATCTGTAGAATGAGATCAGATGGCCTTTTGCCCAAGGACACACAGCTAAAGGGAAGCAGCCACACTTGAATCCAGGTGTACCCTGCCACGTCACTGTCCCTGTAACATGGACATCCTAGAGACACTATGTCCCATCTTATGTTCTTCCTAGACTTAACTGGACTCTCCTTGATTCACTGAACTCTCCTGGATAAAACTGGGCTCTTCTTGCTTGGCTTCTAGGACATAGCACTCTTCTGGTTTCCCTCCAACTCTTTGGCTATTCTTCCTCTGTCTCTGTTCATCCTCCTCCACCTGCCTAAGCAACATTTCTAGATCCTTTTCTTTCCTCACAATACTTTTTATCTAGGATTTCATCCACTGTGTGTATGGATTAGCATAGGCACACAGAGTTACATATCCCACACAGGCCACTCTCCCTGACAAGGTGACAAGGTGAAGGTGGAATCTCATGATTACAAATATATATATATAAATTTTTTTTTAATATATCTTTTTAAAAAATATATCTTTATTGATTTCAGAGAGGAAGGGAGAGGGAAAGACAGAAACATCAATGATGAGAGAGAATCATTGACTGGCTGCCTCCTGCATGCCCCACACTGGGGATTGAGCCTGCAACCTGGACACCGGGCATGTGCCCTGGCCGGGAATCAAACCATGACCTCCTGGTTCATAAGTAGATGCTCAACCACTGAGCCACGCCAGCCAGGCTCACTAGTCACATTTTAAAGTGTTCAACGGCTACGTGTGGCTAGTGGCTATTGTATTGGATAGTGCAAGAAGAATTATTTCCATCATCACAGAAACTTCTATTGAGCGGAGTTGTTCTAGAGCTAACTTCACTTAAAGGAAATCTGGGGGATAGAGAAACTTGTTAGTGACACAAGGAAGCAAACAGACATATTGAGAATGTGGGCGGGGGAGAGGACAACTGACCCAATTAATCTGCAATAAGTCAATGACATTGAAAAACAAAGGAAGCAGGGAAGGGGAAATGCTTTAGATGAAAAGTTACTTAAGATGACCTGACAACCAAATGTAATATGTGGACTTTGTTGGCACCCTGACTCAAAAAAACCAACTTAAATAGAATATTTGAGACCATCAAGGAAATTTTATTATGGTTTGGGTATTAAATAATAACAATAGGTATGATAATGCTAGTTAATAGGTATGATAATGTCCTTGTGTTTATATAAGACAAATATCAACATTGTTGAGAGATACATATTAAGGTATATAGTAGAAATGATCTAATGTCTAAGATTTGTTTTCAAATATCCTAGGAAATGAACAAAAGGAATGGATAAAGAAAATGTAGCAATAGCTTGATAATTGTTCATCTGGGTTAATCTGAAGTTTACTATTATTCTATAGTTTTGTGTATTTAAAAATATTCATAATAACAACTTTAAAATATTTAACACATACTTAAGAAATCATATCCTTATGCGGATCTCCTTCTGTCCTAAAATAGCCCATCAAAAGAATTCTTGATGGCATCTCTATGAAATTCCCTTCAATACAAGTCCATATACACTTAAAGAGAAAAATATGATGGATTTATTCACCCAAAATGCAGATAAGAAAATTATTGTGGTGTGAAGTACTTTACAAGTAATTCAGAGGGAACCCTACTTAAGGAAAAACAGAAGCACTGTATTATAAGAATAGTGGTCTCTGCATGAACGTCCAAAACAGGAGCTAGTAATTTGAGTAGTATTTCATTAAGTATATGTACAACTCTAGAATTTCCCCCAAGTATCAGGAATGCTTCCAAGGAAGGAATTAAATTGCAATTGAACAACTTTTAACAATCTTTAAGTCATTTGGGATCTGGGCCCACATATGGGATATATTTCACAAACTTTATTAGAGTTCATGAGTCAAACTCATATGTTATTCTTTAGCTTCTGCTTTGCCTCGCTCGCATTTGTAGGCTCAATAGTTACTTAACCACACCATATAAACCCTTCCACAAGGACTGCCCTTGGGCATTCTGGACTACATAGTCCATATCCTTCCATTTTAAAGTCATTTCCATTCAGGAAAAACTAATATGTTCCTTTGAGTTCCTGGCTAGTTCTATGTCCATGAGAGTAGTAGATTAATTATAACCCAAAGCAATTTCCAAGGAATTATATTTATTATCCAATATAAGAAAGTAGAAGAGTATGATTTGGTTCCAAGGCTTGTAAAAAGTGTCCACTTTACAACAATAAAAAAATATTTTTTAAAAAGTGTCCACTTTACCTGGGCATAGGCTTCAGGCCCCAAAGTCAGAATAGCTAAAATGAGACGACTTCTGATGTTATTATATCTACCCTTTCTCCTCCTCCCAAAATATACCCATTTCCATTCCCTTTTTACCCTCTTCCATCTTTATTTAATGCTATATCTTTCTTTTTATCTTTGTTTCTATTCATTAGTTCCTCACTCATCTTTTCAGCACATATTTATTAAGTACCTACTATGCACTAGGTACTGTTCTGGACAATGGAGGTACAAGGGTGAGCAAGAAACAATCTATGCTCTTGTGGACCTTATGAAAAATACTAAGAAGGGAAGACCCAGGGGGTGACATAGAAGGGTACAGGTTGGAGAGGGAATAAGAACCTAATTTAGACCCAGTGGACAGGTCAGCTTCTCTAAGGGTATGACAATTTGATCTCAGATCTAGAAAGGAAAGCATGACCACTAGAATGTATTTTTAAAGAACTAATAGAAAAGATAGCCAGGAAAAGGGAACAACAAATGTAAAGGGCCATGGGTCAGGAAAGATATTGGTATGTTTGAGGAACTAAAAGGAGGCCACTGACTATACCAACAGAGATCTCAGCAAGAGGTAGAGGAGGTTAGGAGATGATGCTCAAGAATTAGACTGGCACTGGGTATTACAGGAATGTAAGCAGTTATGACAATGTGATTGAGTAGCTAACACCCGTAAGCTTTTCTTCATTGCTAAATGGAACCCAAGTTTTGCTTGGGTGGCAATGCATCTAGTTCCAGGGAGTGAATCATAATTATGTATGGTGAATGTTATGTACAGGGAAATCACTGAAAACTTCTGAGAAATATTTTCAATTTCATTTGAAATAACTTTTTAATGAAAGATACAAGTGTTTTTGCCTCCTCACCCTTTGTACTTTATCTGCTGTCATATTTTCTCCTGCAGCTTTGACTCCTAAACTAAAAGGTTTTAGTTTTTCAACTTTTATTTGTAATTAATTATTAAGATATAACAGATACCCATTGGAAAATATTCAAACAGCATAATACAGGAAAACTAAGAATAGAAAGTGATGATTCTCAGAAACTTCCCTTCCAGCCTTACTCACCAGGGGTAATCAATAGCAATTCTTGTTTACCCTCCAGGAATTTTCTATACCTGTACATACACAGTTTTTACACAAATTGGATCATTCTCTTTCTCTACAGCTATAGATATGCCCACACATATAACTAACTTCGCAAGTTGCTTTTTTTTTTTTAACTCAACACGTTTGGGAGATATTTCTATACGAGCTTATTTTTATATATTTTTACTATTTTTAAAAGACTGATATTATCCCATTGTAATAACAGACCATAACTTTTTAAAGTTCTATAAATGGGAACTTAGATTGTTTGGCTTTTTTTTTCTTGCCACACACACAAAAAATGCAGTAAATCATTGTAGATAAATCATTGCATATTGATGCAAAAAATAACTGCTGGATAATTTCCTGGTAATGAAATTGCTGAATCAAAACACTTCATCCTCTGATTTAGTCAAATTGCCCCTCCCCAAAAGGTTACACAAACATTTTCTCTCAGAGCATTTCTTGTCCACACTCTGTATTGACTGATTTCAAAGGTTTGCCAGTCTAATAGATTGGGGGGGAATGACGTCTCCTTTTTAGGAGTCTCTATAATTATGACGACAGCAATGCCTGATGGTTAAATGTGCACGTTTTAAAGTCAGATTCCCTAAGCTAATCCTAGTTTTTACCCTTGATATGTGTAACCTTGGGCATGCTGGGTCTATAGAGAATAAACCTTTAGGACTAAACGCGATAGGCAGACATACAGGAGGCCCTCCCTGTCCGTTTGCAATTAGTGGTACTCGTCTAAATGATTTAAAGCCGTGCGGGGTCCAGTCCTTCCCCTTCGGCGTCTTCCTCCTAGCCCAGGCTCGCAGAACTCTTGTTGCGTGTAACTCACAATGAGAGGAAAAGTGGCTCAGCTTTTCAAAATTCTACCCTCCCCCCCCCCCTCCGCCCCAACACCCTCGCTTCAGAAATACTGGTTTTACATATCAATGTATAGCAATGAGTTGCAGATTTTAAACAAGTGGATGCTCCCTGGTCTGAGCATCACCCGGCATCCAGGTCTCCCTCCCTGTTTACAGCGCAGGAGGCACTGGGCCCGCAGCGCCCTCGGGGTGAGTCGGCAGCGATGAGAACTGCAGGGAACCGAGTGTTTAGAGAAAGTAGGACTCCCAGAGCCAAGCCTCACACACGGGGGCCGGGACGCACCGTCCACGGCCCCGCCCTCCAGGCCGGAAGTAACGTCCCTAATCGTGTCCGTCGAGTTCCGCCGTCCGCCGGTGGCGGGGCCCGGCCTAGCGTGGGGCGTGCGTCGGCGTCGCGGGCCCCAGAGGGATTCTGGGTAACGGCCCCGGCCGGCTGGGCGGCTGGCTCGGCGCAGCAGGTCTCCCCCACGCCGAGGCCGTGTGTTGTAGGGTCCGGGCAGCAGCCCGGCATGGAGCAGCCATGGCCGCCTCCAGGACCTTGGAGCCTCCCTCGGACCGAGGCTGAGGCTGAGGAAGAGAGTGACTTGGACGTGTCTCCCAGTTCTCCCCGCTGCCCACCGCTGCCGGGCGGCGGCGCCCAGGTGAGAAGGGGCCCCTTTCTGCGAGCGGCAGGGGAGGTGCAGTGGCGGGGCTCCCGGAGGCCCCCGGCTCTGCGACCCTCTCGGGTGCCCTGGTCTGCGCTGCCACCTCACCCGCTGGGGCCGAGCGCCCGGTGCCATCGCACCGCTATGGTAGCATCTTCTAAAGCAGCGGTTCTCAACCTGTGGGTCGTGACCCCTTTGGGGGTGGGACGACCCTTTCACAGGGGTCGCCTAAGACCATCGGAAAACACATATATAATTACATATTGTTTTTGTGCTTAATCACTATGCTTTAATTACGTTCAATTTGTAACAATGAAAATACGTCCTGCATATCAGATATTTACATTACAATTCATAACAGTAGCAACATTACAGTTATGAAGTAGCAACGAAAATAATTTTATGGTTGGGGGTCACCACAACATGAGGAACTGTATTAAAGGGTCGCGGCATTAGGAAGGTTGAGAACCACTGCTCTGAAGGCTTGGAAGAGGGGCCAGACCTGTGTGTCCAACCCCCACCTCTGCCCGCACCTTTTCACCTTGGCTCATCCTTCCTCACCCTTGGAAGGCGTGCCTCCCCCAAGCCCTCTCCTGACAGCACCCAGATGGGGGGCGGCTCATGCGGTCACATTGACCCTTTTGTCCTCTTGTGCGTGGTTTTACCCGAGCATTGCATTCTGGTGAAGATTCTAATATGTGTGCCTAGTTCATCATTAGGCACAGCGAATGGTGGTATTTCAGCAGTTCACCGAGCTCCTTCCTTATAAAGGTTTCTGACCCGAACGTACTGCTGTGACATCTGAACAAATTAAATGTCGCTTTTGAGGCTGCCCTAACATCTCTCCCCTTCGCGTGACCATTTTACCCCCGACGGTTGTTTGTAGTTTTGCTTCCCATCCTTCTCCAGTAAAAACGCAGAGGCTCACGTTTGCCTTGTCCTTAAAACTTCTTCCTGAGGTTCCTGATGCTGCGTGTGGTTTTCAGCCCAGCGTGCCTTCCTCTGAAACTTAGCTACATGGGATGTGCCATTTAGGATTTTTCTGGGTCCTGTCTTAATAAAAGTGCTTACATACTCATATCATCTTGTCCTGGTTTTTCTCCTGAGTGTGTTTTGAGCGTGTGTTACAGGATTGCAGACGTGTCTGTTCAACCGAACGGATTATAGGTGTCTGCTTTCTAGGCTTCCTGCAGAATGGAATCCCCAAGGGCTTAACTGAATTAATACAGTTTTTCTCTAGACTCATCGTGCCAGCCGTTAACGAATACGAGCCATTTAAGTCGTTTGTCACTGAGTGCAGGGTCATCGATCCTATGCCCAGCTCACGGAGTTGGCTTCAGACAGAGAAAAATGCTGTTTCATAACACAGACTGTACTTTGGCCAGCCAGTCACTGGGAAAATGCAAGACATTTTTTAGGAGGACAGAGTGAGAATTGGTAGGTCAGTGCTCACCCACTAATGATGGGTCACTGGTGTCATCTTTGTATACAAAGTGTGTTATATAACCGCATAATGAATGTGCTACAGAGGAAAAGAGAATGAACAGCAGCTGCCAACGTCAATTTCGAAGGCATATTGGCATATGGAGAGGGTAGAAGAAGAATTTTAGTGCATTGTGGTTGAATCGCAAGAGAAACTTAATTTTTAAAATATTTGTGTATTAATCTTTGCTCATACACTTGGAATTATAAGCTTATTTAGCAGGAAGGGGTTTTAGAAGCAAATAGCCTTATCTCTTTCATTGAAAATTATTTCCCTGAGATCATGTATCTAGTTAGTGGCAGAATTAAAACCAAAATCCACTCTGACTCCTAGTACAGTCTCATTTTTTCCCACCTACTGCAGTGCCCATCCTGTGATGTAATGCAAAACTATTTGGCTGAAACTACCTCTGGATACTGTTAATATCTGTAAAGTGATTACTAATCCTAAATTAGTTCACATGTTATAACCTGTTTATTTGTCTTGCTGGCTTTAGGATTTACATTTGGATTGGAATATTCGGAAAGAATAAAATGTTTAATTCAATTTATAAACATTGTATAATCTTTATAAAAATAGCTTTGGTTCAATTTTATGGAATTTGGGGAATCTAGGCATCTTAATGTTATATATGATGTCTAATCCTGGATGTAATGTTATACATCACATATGACATTAATTATAACAGAATTATACATTACATATAACATATAGCAGTTTGGAATATAGAGATAAAGTTAGACCATAATGTTCAAGTTTCTTTTTTGATTTTATGTTCTTTGAATTTATGTTTAATGTCCCTTCAAAATCTCAATATGTTCACAGATAAAATATGACTTTTTATTTAGTCTTCTCAATACATGCTGCATAGTTTGCTCAAATACCCAAACGTCTATATAGTCTGCGGAGAAGAATTTAAACATAAATCATTTTCAGAATTTAGAGATAAGATTTCTATGTTTAAGAAATGACTTAAGCATCTGAGATCTTGATCCCCAGCATATGTTGTCAGTTTGGCTCAAATAAAATCTTACAAAAATTCAAAACAAAAAAAAAGAGAGAAAAGAAATGACTTGAGAATTTGCTCCCACATAATTTGAAAATGCTAGATCTGTTTGTATATATATTCTTCCTTAGTATATCTTTGTCTTTTCTTACAATATAAATTTTATAGCTTAAATTGTCTTCTTTTCCTGGCTCCTCCTTTAAGCATAGCTAGTCTGCACTTCTTGATTCTATTCTAAGATAGCAAAAAAAATAAAAATAAGTACTTGGTTAGAGTCATGTGGTGCCTGGGCTCCAAACCTGCTAAATATTAAGGTAAAACATCTGAATACAACATGTCCACATTTGCCCCATTAGAAATCTAAGTTGCCTTGAAAGACTCATCTAGGAAGTAGGGACCTTGCATGCTCCTTGCCTCAGAATTCTTTACCACCACTAGACTATTCCATGAAGTGGAGTCATTTATTCACCTAAGATTTATTGTTCTAGCTCCTAAAGAAGCTGAGAGTTGGGTAAACAAATAAGCACAATGTTGTGTGAAAACACCGCTATGGAAGTATGCATAACTTGGGTGGAGGGGGAAGGGATGAGAGAAAATTTAGGTATGTAATGCCAGAATCTGGAATGGAGGTAGGAGTTTGGTGGGGCATGAGGGAAGGGGGTTGCCACATTGAAGGGGTGGAGGGAAAGAATAAGCAAAACTGGAGAGAAACTGAAACTGAGTCCAGAGAGATAATAGGGAGTGAAATCATGAGGGACAATGCCATGTCACAGAGTTTGCACTTTTTCCCAAGAATCTAAGAATGAGTAAAATTACCAGATTTAGTTTTTGGAGAGATCACTCCAAGTCTAGCAGAGAAGAGAATGGCTCAAAATGAGAAAGGGTTTATTTATATAATAGTGATGTAGATAAGGGAACAGATTGGAGTAAAATTATTCTGAATTTCTAGTTTGATATTGATCTACATTTTGGCTAAGAAATCATAAAGAATGTGCCTTCAACTCTTATTTTATACAGCTGTAGAGTAGAAGGCACCCATCTCAAGTAGGAGTTCGGTAAATATTAAAGCTAGTTACTATTGCTTCTGACTGGAACAGAATCACCAGGGTGGGCCAGTTGGCTTTTCTTTTTTAATAACTTTACCTGTTTTGATTAGGATTAAGATAAAGAGTATCTATTTGATATAGTCAGTTATAAATAAAAATTGCCAATAAGAACTCAGATTGCCAAGGATTTGGATAATATAGAAGGAAATTAGAAACTAATAGATGATTGCTTTTAAATAAAAGGTTCTTTGCAATGAATAACTTGCAAAGCAAAATTCTAAAGGTCTGGTTTTCAGCATGTTGAATAATAAGTTGATGAACCAGATTTAAGCTTTTGTTCTCTTTCTGCTATTTCAGATGATAAAGACTATAAAACAAATGTTTGTTGTACACCAGCTATAGTTTATCTGTGCTAGTTGCTAGGCTTTTCGTTGCTGTTAGTTTTGGGGGGAGGGGCACAGATTAACAAAGAAGCTTACTGGTAGAGTCTAGTTGATGAAACAAGCCCCGTAATATAAAAATGTAACTGCACACACAGAAGGTTTCTGGATACCTATGCACCAGAAACATTGTATAGAAATTCCTGACTAAAAGAAAATTGAACTGTGCTGTGTAAACATTCCCAATGCCTTCTTCATTTCTTACAAAGATTATTTTTCATCCAGATGTATAGCCATGGAATTGAAATGGCTTGCCAAAAGCAGAAAGAGTTTGTGAAGAGCTCTGTGGCATGCAAATGGAACCTCGCTGAAGCTCAGCAGAAACTTGGTAGCTTAGCACTGCATAATTCTGAGTCCTTGGATCAGGAACAGGCCAAGGCACAAACAGCAGTATCAGAACTGAGGCAACGTGAAGAAGAATGGCGGCAGAAAGAAGAGGCTCTAGTACAAAGAGAGAGAATGTGTCTATGGAATGTGGATACCATTAGCAAGGATGTTTTTAATAAGGTATGACCTTTTTTTGCACCGTAATCAAAGAAGAAAAAACCAAAATGTTTGTACAAACCTTTGTGCATATTTGGTAGCAAAACAACAGAATCCTATAATCAGTATTTGTTTTTGACAGTTTATGAAAAGTGCTTGTTACAGAAACCTGTATTCCCAATTGTGTCTAATGTGGGTAATTCTGAATACAAATATATGGCTGCAGCATAGCACACTGAATATAAATGTGGGCTCTGGAATCAGACTGCCTCAAATCTTAGCTTTGTCACATGCTTGTTGTGACCTTGGGCAAGTCACTTAACATCTCTAAGTCTCAGTTTCCTCAACTTTATGGGGTTGGTATGAAGACTAAATAGGGTAATATCTTAAAAGCAAGTAGCATGGGGCCTATCAGGTGGTAAAGCTAAGATTTTACAAGCGCTTTCTAATGTTGCTGTGTTATCAGCTTGCTATTAGTTTTTTAGCACTAATGTACAGTTGCTGGATTTACTAAATAAAGTGTTTACCACTGTTACTTTTTTTAGTAAACTTTAGGTAGTAATCTGAACTTGGTATTACAAGCTTTAGTAGTGAAAGGACCAGTATATTACTTATGCCAACTTAGTAGTTTATTAAGAGTGGTTTTCTATTTCTACTGGATTATATAGGCCTTATTCTTTGATTTTTATATCTGAAGTAGATATGGGTAATGAACGTTAGTCATTTTCAACTAGTATGTAAAGTATTCTTTCTGTTTGTACTAACCTTTTCAAGCTTCAGGGATAGACTGCTCATTCTTGTCTAAATTCACATTTAATTTACCTTTAACTGTCGTTATTCTTTAGACTTCTCAATCTATAGTTATTTGTTTCTGTTCTGGCATTCACCCTCAACATACCCTTTTAAGAACTCTAAATATCCTTCTCCTACACCAGCTCTAGTTCTGCTGTAATAATAAGTAATACACATAGGAAAATGACACCACTAGCGCTATCAGTACTTCATTCTTTACTTGAGAAAAATTATGAATTCAGCAACATGCTTTTTGTAAAAAAACAACAAAAACCACATAAATATGTAAAATAGAATTATAAAGCTTCCTTCACTAGCTGTTCCATTTCCCAGAGATAACACTGGTAACAGTAAGTTATATCTTTCTAGACTTTTTTTGTACTTGTACTAATTTATATTTATATATTTTTCCTCCCCCACAATAGGATCATTCTTTTTTTTTATGTTTTATTGATTTCTTACAGAGAGGAAGGGAGAGGGATAGAGAGTTAGAAACATCGATGAGAGAGAAACATCGATCAGCTGCCTCCTGCACACTCCCTACTGGGCATGTGTCCGCAACCAAGGTACATGCCCTTGACTGGAATCGAACCTGGGACCCTTGAGTCCGCAGGCTGATGCTCTATCCACTGAGCCAAACCGGTCAGGGCTAGGATCATTCTTTATCTTAATGTTTTGCTATGTCAGTATATATTGTTCTAGGGGTGTGTCTTCTAAAGTGTTATTTTATTCTGTTTTGCATTTATACCCTAAAACTATTCAAAATAATTTTCTTCTTCCAGAGAGAATGGTCAAAATAATATTTCTTTGTTTTGTAAAGTTAATATAGTGGTCACAAATTTTCATTTGTCTCTCTTTTTAATTGTTTTTTTAAACTTAGGTTCTAACAAGGCCTACATTTATACCACACATTAATTAGGACTATTTTTATGTTCCAGTCATTTGCTCAAAATCGTACATTGATTTTGTCTGGGAGCTTGAGACTTGAGAGGACTGGTCTAGATCTGCGCTGTCCAACTCTATAGCCACTAGCCACATGTGCTATTGAGAGCTTGAAATATGGCTAGTCCGAATTGAGATGTGCTGTAAGTGTAAAATACACACCAGATTCCAATGATTTAGTACCAAAAGAAGTAAAATATTTTATTAATAATTTTTTGTATTGCTTACCTGTTGAAATTATATGCTGGATATGTTGGGTTAAACTAATGTTATTAATTTATCTGTTTCTTTATGCTTTTTAATGTGGCTAATAGAAAACTTTAAATTATATTTGTGATGGATTATATTTCTACTGGACAGTGCTGGTCTAGATAGCAGAGTATATAAGGAAAAAATGCTTTCATTTTGAAATATATAAACTTGTGTGCTTTTTTATTGTAAACTGCCAGAGAGCTAGTTTGCAGTTTTCATTTTTGGCAGTGATGTTCTCAAGGTTTAAATGCGACCACAGAATGTTCTGCAAAATTGTTCTGCCATTTTTTCTAGCCAGATACAAACTTCATCTTGGTCTATTTTATGACTTATTTAATCGAAAATAAGCACTTCTTTAATAGAATTTTGTACTTGATTTCAGAATCAAACTGTTTGGCTTCTCCTAAGAAAAGTTTACAACAAAGGTCTATTTTAGGTTTGTGTCTTATCAAAGACTTTCTGGTAGATAATATTTTATTCTCTATATGCTTTGAATTTCGGGATTTATATCCAGCAAGAGCTCCAAAGATTAGTCTAGAGCAGTGACTTTCAACCGCAAGAATTTTTAAAACATATAGTACCTGACTATTTAGTCAGGGGCACTGACCTCTTTTCCCTTAGATTGTCAAAAAAAAATGACAATAGCCAAAACAACTATAGCTGTCTGGTATGTCTCATATATAGATTATATAATAGAGTTGCATCTTATTGGTCATCTCACATAATAATGTGTCTCTTGGTACCAGAAATCATATATATATGCCTAATATGTAAATTGTCCCCAAGGGAGTTTGACCTGGAGTTTGATCGCTTGCTATGACGTGCGCTGACCACCAGCGGGCAGCGCAGAATGAAGGGAGGCCCCAGCTGGCATCTGGAAGGAAGGCCCCGGTGGCAGCCGTAAGGCCCTGATCAGCCCTGATTGCCGGCCAGGCCTAGGGACCCTACCCGTGCACAAATTTTGCACACTGGGCCTCTAGTCCTTATATAAAAGTTTAGATGCCTGAATTTTTATTTTTTATTTTAGTGGATGTTTATTAAAGCTAGGGGCAATTAAACAAGGAAGGGCTGGGAAAATGAGCCTAGGTTGAGCTGCTTTGGCTCACCGAGAGGGCTTCTTGGGGCACATACCTGGGTTGTCAGTTTGCTCCCCAAACCTGGTCAAGGTGCGTGCTCAAGGCAACAGTTGATGTGTGTCTCTCACATCGATGTTTCTCCCTCTCTTCCACTTTCTCAAAAGAAATGGAAAAATATCCTCAAGTGAGGATTAAAAAAAAGAAGAAAAAAAAACAAGGGGGCCATGGGGACTGGTTCAGGGGTTTGCCTGGGATGAATTGCCACTGCCCATTGCTGCACTGGTTGCAAGCCTTGTGATGTCCCTTAGAGTTTAGGAAATCATGCTTGTGAAGAAAGAAAGAAAGGGGTGGGAAGGCGCAGGCATGCTCCTAGGAGAGAGTGTGCAAGGGCACCTAAATTTTTAAAAAGTCATTTTGAAGCAAAAAAAAGTATTTATTTATTTTGTAAATAAATCAAAGTTGTATCTTACTTTTTTTGTCAGATCAGCAAAATATATATATTTTGGTGTGTCACAGAATTTTAGTAATTAGTTTATGTATGCCATGAGATGAAAAAGGTTGAAAATCACTGGTCTAGAGTTGCAGATACTTAATGGGAATGAATAAAGCAAAACATAAATGATGCATGTAAAGGATCTTTCTATACCTACCTTTAATAGGGAAATTTAGTTTAACAAAAAGATTCATTTGTTTTTCTGTATAATTTCTAAAGTAATTTTATAACTTGTCATACATCATTTTAAATGAAACTCCAGTATAAGTAAATTTTAATTGTTTAATAGAGTTTAACACATGAATTTAATGATATACTATCAGTATAAGATTATACCACCTATTTATAGTGTCTATAGAAAAGATTGCAAGACATTCAGTATCTGAGAAAGAAGATCAATCAGAATATAAAATCTGATTTTAACTTAAATTTTTTTAGAGTTTTATTAATCAAGATAAAGGAAAAGAAACAGAAGATGAAGATAAATCAGAATCATTTATGCAGAAATATGAGCAAAAAATCAGACATTTTGGTAAGTCTATTGTTTGAATTACCTTCTATAACATCTATTATTATATAACTAGAGGCCCAGTGCACGAAATTCATGCACAGTGTGGCGGGGGTAGGGGGAGTTCTGTACTCTCTCCAATCTGGGACCCCTCGGGGAATGTCCGACTGCCGATTTAGGCCTAATCCCGCAGTTGGACATCCCTCTCACAATCCAGGACCACTGGCTCCTAACCGCTTGCCTGCCTGCCTGATTGCCCCTAACCACTCTGCCTGCCTGATCACCTCTAACCACCTTTGCCTGCTGACCTGATCGCTCCCAACTGCCCTCCCCTGCCAGCCTGATCGCTCCCAACTGCCCTCCCCTGCCAGCCTGATCGCCCCCAACTGCCCCCCCTGCCGGCCTGATCCCCCTAACTGCTCTCCCCTGATGGCCTGCTCGCCCCCAACTGTTCTCCCCTGCTGGCCTGATCACCCCTAACTGCCTCTGCCCCGCCACCATGGCTTTGTCTTGAAGGACGTCCAGAAGATCTCTGGAAGGTCTCCTGGTCTAGTTAGCATAATACTCTTCTATTAGTATAGATACTACCCTATACTATACAGTCTTTATTTACCCCACATCCTCTTTCCATTCCCCAGCTAGTCTTTGCTTTATCTTTTTCCTCTTTGCTTCCTTGGTATCTGGTTATAGGACTAGCTTTTATCCCCCCACCCCTCTAGGTTTTAGATATTATATAATTCAAGCAGGTCCTTGAATTGTTATTCAGATAAATATAGTAATAGAAATATGTATACAAAGAACTGAAAAATAGTTTTCTTTGTAGGGGAAAGGTGTTAAGATAGGGATTAATGTAAGTGAAGGCTTCCCAGAGGAGGTAACAGCTGAACTGGATTATGAGGAACACGTAGGAGTTATCCATATAGATAAGGAAGCAAAGCAACAGCACATGCAAAGACACAGTTGGGAAGCAGCATGTTGTGTTGTAAAATTTATAAGCAGTGTGATACTGCTGAAGTAAAAATGCCACTCGGAAGTGTTAGGAGTTAAGCTTCAAGTCATGTTTTTTTATCCCAAGTAATATGTTCATTTAGTAAACATACTTTTTATTTGTAGTATATTAATAAGATTTTTAAATGGCATTTTGAGATCTCTTTCCTATTGGTGTTCCTTCCCCCAAAAGTATTTAGAATTTCATTCGTCCTCAACTATGTCATGACAATAGATACTTTAGATTTTTTCCTTCTTTTTATGCAGTTTATTCATAAAATACCCATTTCCTCATACTTTTTATTTAAAAATATAAGCTGTGTATTCTGTTTAATTCCAACATAGTATCTGAAAAAGTGAAGTTTATTGTTATATATGTTATTATTCTGGCATCATTTATAATAGAAAGAAAAGGATAAACAGCCCTCGCTTGGTTAGATATTAAAATTTTTAAATGAGTAGAGCCCAAGTCATAGGGATAAAAAGCAAAATTTTTGTAAGTCTTAGTTGTGATAATGTGAGTTGTCACTCTCACCTCCAGTTCTCTTCCTAGGCCTATGTATTCTGCTGTAGGAAACAGTACCGTATATCACTTGCTCTTTCAGAGCATGGCTGCAGCTGGTAGAATAGCATCCCTCAGGTGTCACCAGCTGACATATTATAGGCGAGTTGCTTTGGAGCCATGTAAAACCAGCCAGTGTGAAACAGTTCCCTCACTTTTGCTGTAAACTTGGTCAGAAGCAATATTATGTGGGAAAATATCTCAACCTTACAAGGTGTAATAACCCACCTGGCACTATAACTGTATGTGTCTTCAGTAAAACATTTCACATTCAATAAACCTGGTGTTTCTTGATAGTGTGTTCCTAATACCAGTGAATTTCACAAGCCCATTGCTTTCATTTTTCACTGGGTCAGTAAGTAATGTGGTAGGGGATATAAGTCATTTAGTAAGACCACAGATGTATTACTGATAGAAGAATGGCAAGGAGAGAAGGCAATACCAGATCTGGAATGGCCTTGTTGAAGTGAGGGACCAATGGTTCCTCCGAGATTCACTGATTTCTGCTACTGGCAAATTAGGTGTTCATTGGCTATCCTGGAATATTGATGGGGAGATCCCAGGCTGTTGAATCTCTGCATAATCTCATCTGCCATCATGACCCCTTAGTTTATAAAATACTGTGTAAGCAATGAGATGACTGAGGATAATGGTTGTCATAACATTCACAAATGATTAATAAACAGTTGTTTTGCCATTGTATGTGTGGGCTTCCAGTGTCTCATCCTATAATACTAACCAGAGCCATACTGTCTTCAAAGCCAATCAGACTTTATAGCCACTCACGGATTCACATTGTGCCTGTTTTTTAGTGGAAATGCGCATTGACTTTTCACGTTGGAGGAGATAGCCTGCTTGCTATAGCCCATTGGATCCTCCAGAAATGTACTAAGATTGTAGGCTCCCCCAAATTTCCTGTGTTTTATTTCCAGCTTTCTGGCATGTTTATATCTTACCAAGACATCTGGGATACCTGCTACTTCCACTCACCAAGTTCCATCAGTGTGAAGTAGACCAATTTACAGTTATGTGGAATGATGAGATAACAAAGTCCCTGTGAACTAAATTGTAGCACAGAGTTGATAGAGACCTGAGGCAAGACAATGAAAGTTTAATGCTCTCTTTGCTGGTGGAAGCAAATGTTTCTGGTGGTGGTTGCTTAATGTGGTAAAGGAAAAAAATTTGTCAGAATAATGATATTGATATACTTCTTTGAAGTAAACACATCTGGAATAGCAATTGTGATTAAAGCTTCCAACTGGAGGTTTTCCAAACTTGCATTGCATTCCAAACTTTTGGAAGACATGGGCCGCTATAAAGGGCTACAAAGGCTTCCACACCAGTTCTTCTCTGTGGTCTCATGTGCAATTAAAACATTTGTCCTAACTTTCCCTAATAGTATTTGTTGACTATCTCTCTTATGTTGCGTTTAACATTATAACTAGATGGAATTTGCCATCTGATGATAAATAGTACAACCATATTATGGAGTACTGTGAGGCACTGAAATCTTGATTATTTTCCTCCTGCATTTGTACTTAATTTAGTAATCCATGCTTTATAAATATAAAATATCAATTTAGAAACAAAATCTATTTTCTTTAAAATTTTACAAAATTTCATTCAAAGTCATATGAATCTTTGACATTACTGTCTTTATGATCAGCAGAACTGCTTTTTGATGATCTAACACAGTTTTCAATGGCTCATCTGTTGACTTCCAGCCAAATTTAGCTGTGATTCAGCAATTTTTGAATCTATGTAGGATGTTGTTATTGGGAATTTTATCAAAAGCTGTAAAAAAGAAAAGAAAAAAGCTGTAAACATTTGCATAAATACTATGATGAGATCTTTTTCAGTGACACCGAAGGTGGATAGTCACAGTCTGTTCAATGAAATCAGTTAGCTATCGCTTTCAAGCATGTCAGTATCCTATTTTTGAAAAATATTTAATATAAAGTACTCTTGTATACAATGTGAAGTGAAATGAGTAGAAAATAAATATGGAGGATATAATTCTAATTTTGTTTCTTTGAAAGTCATCCTATATAATAAAAGCCTAATATGCGAAGTGTCCAACCATTTGTTCGACCAATCACTATGACGTGCACTGACCACCAGGGGCCAGACACTCCGACCAGTAGGTTAGCTTGCTGCTGGGGTCCAGCCAATTGGGACTGGGCGAGATGGGCCGGACACACCCTGGAGCCCTCCCACAGTCCCTCCCCGGTCCCAATCATGCACCGGTGGGGTCCCTCAGCCTGGCCTGCACCCTCTTGCAATTCGGGACCCCTTGGGGGATTGTCCACAGGCCAGGCTGAGGGACCCCACCAGTGCACGAATCTGTGTACCAGGCCTCTAGTTAAAAAATAAGCCCAGAAGGAAATACATAAAAATGTTAACATTAATTATTGCTTAGAGAATTGCAGATAATGTTTATCTCCTGGATTTTTCAAATTCTTCATAATAAATATACTTTATATAATCTGAAAAAGAAATATTTAGAAGGGTTTATAGTAAGAAATCAAGGATGGTTTAACATTAGAAAACTCATTAATATGATTCACTGTATTAACAGACTATAATAGTATAACCACAAGATTTAGTGAACAATTTGTTATAGGAAGAATAGAAATGTCAGAGAAATTTCTAGAATGTTTAATTGGGTAATGGAGCCTAGGAAGCACTGTAGATGGTAGGGAAAAACTAATGGGTTTGGTTTCAAATAAAATGAGTTTATGTGCAGGCATGTAGGTAGACATAATTGTCTGGTGGTAGGTGATTGGGAATAAAGGAGACCTGTGGCTCAGGAAGTATAGAAAAAAAGGTCATATATCTTTCATTAAGAAATTCACAACCTAGTTGGGAGATTTTAGCACATAGAGAAATTAAGATAATAAGTATAATTTGAAGGATTAAAATTTTTATTATGAGTATAATGTAAAAAGGAAACGGAAATTATCAAGATTATATATTTGAGGGACTGTGTTAAGAATCAGAATATTAAAAGCTGATGGATGGATTGGGATTTAGATGTTTACCAGGAAAATTTAAAGGTGAAATTATTTTAAACTATTTTAATTTCCCTAAGGTTTTTCAGGTATCTAGATAAGTTGGTTGGCTAGTTTAAATGACTAGGTTATCCTTAACCAAAGGATTAGTTTACTATTTGATAAATGAATGAATTGTTCATATTGTGTGAATATTATCAGTGTTTACTCTGTCAGACACTGTTTTAAGTGCTCTAATATGTATTGATTAATCCGCAAAAAAATCCGGTAAGTTACTATTTTTAGCCCTATCATAATAATAAAAGGCCAAGAGGCGTCACAACCAAAACGACCAAACAACCGGTCACCATGAGGTGCATGGAGCACCTCACGCCGCCCCCCCCCCCCTTTGGCCCACAGGCTCCAATCGCAGCAAGGTGGACGGGGCTGCGCGTTATCGCCACTGGGCCTCTAGTTTTACATAAGAGAAAATGGAGGCATAGAGGTATAAAGGAACTTGTTCAAGGTGTAGTAAATGGCCAGTATTTGAACCAAAGCAGGTTAGCCTTAGATTCTGTTTTCTTAGCTATCATGCTAGATTGTGTTACTCTCCATTTGTTTATAAATTCCAAAATAATATTAGCACTTTCAGGTATGTTCTGTTCCACTAAGGCATTGATTCTATTGATATATTTGTTCAAGATTCCACACTCTCCCCACAAAGGTCTATATGGAGTACCTATAACCTAACTTATCAATTTTGTAATAATTGGGTGTACTTTTTGTTGTTAATCCTCACCCGAGGATATTTTTCCATTGATTTTTAGAGAGAGTGGAAGGGAGAGGGAGAGACAGAGAGAAACATCAATATGAGAAAGACACATTGATTGGTTGCCTCTTGCACACACCCCAACCAGGACCAGGGAACCTGCGGCCAAGGTACATACCCTTGACCGGAATCTAACCCAGGACCCTTCAGTACGTGGGCCGACACTCTATTCACTGAGCCAAACCAGCTAGGGCTGGGTATACTTTTTTTTTTTTTAATATATATTTTTATTGATTTCAGAGAGGAAGGGAGAGGGAGAGATAGAAAAATCAATGATGAGAGAGAATCATTGATTGGCTGCCTCCTGCACACCCCACACGGGGGATCGAGCGGCAACTCAGGCATGTGCCCTGACCGGGAATCAAACCATGACTTCCAGGTTCTTAGGTTGACATTCAACCACTGAGCCACGCTGGCAGGGCTGGGTATACATTTTTTAAATCAAGTCATGGCAAGTATTTCTAAGATGAAGAAAAGCTGTGGTCAACTTCAAGGGTTAATTTTGTCTTGGGAGTATGGGTGGAAAGAGATCAACCAATGAACTTCTATGCATATACAGTATACATAACCTATGGACACAGACAGTGGGGTGGTGAGGGCCTTGAGGGGGATGGGAGTGGGTTGGAAGAGGTTAATGGGGGAGGAAGAAGGACCTATGTAATACTTTCAACAATAAAAATTTTTAAAAAAAGAAAATAACATTAAAATTATTGTTTTAACATTTAATGGTACCCTTCTTCATGGCCCCTACAAGTGTCACTAACCCTTTCATATTATCTTGCCCGCAAAAGAAACCAAAATGGATAGGATTTTGGTGCTTCAGTGAGTCATTATGCTGCCATGGAGAAGTAAACAGGAGAACAATGCTCTCTCTATGGATAGTAGATAGAGTTGAAAATATTGCCTCTTCAGAAATGTCACAGAGCTAAAACTGCTTTATAGGATTTATTTTATGACTTCAGGTATAAGCAATAAGGATTATGCTTCCTTTAGATATGATCCTCAAAAGTTATTAAGATCTTTAATTACAGTTTGAGAAGTAGTTTCAAACAACTTCTATGGTCATTCTGCTTCTCAGAATTTAAAATGACCTAATCACTGTATCCAGAATGTTGGGTAAATAACTTGATAAAGCTTGTAAAACTCTTTATAAGAAAATGCTAAAATGCTTTTTCCCTGTGTTTTTTAAATGAGGACAAATCACTTATTTTCAATTAATAATTAATCACTTATTTTCAATTGATTCCCATGTTACTAAAGGTGTATTTCTCAGTAAGACATAGGTCTTCAGTTTTGTTCTTCCTTGTGTTCTAATGTGGAACTTTAATATATGGAAGTTCATTTTGTGTCTAGAACAGCAGTTCTCAACCTGTGGGTCGAAACCCCTTTGGGGGTCGAACGACCCTTTCACAGGTGTTGCCTAAGACCATCGGAAAACACATATATAATTACATATTGTTTTTGTGATTAATCACTATGCTTTATGTTCAATGTGTAACAATGAAAATACATCCTGCATATCAGATATTTACATTAAGATTCATAACAGTAGCAAAATTACAGTTATGAAGTAGCAATGAAAATAATTTTATGGTTGGGGGTCACCACAACATGAGGAACTGTATTAAAAGGTCGCGGCATTAGAAGGTTGAGAACCACTGGTCTAGAGGAAAGATTTACTGCCAAACTATTAAGACAGCTTTATAAAATTTTCATGATGATTCAGTAACATCCAGACTTCCTTGGATGAGTCTAAAGCACTAAGGATAACTATGTTATACTTAATTTATTCAAATATAAAGCTGACTGGACAGAGTTAAATAAAAACTTAACACTTTACTGGTTCCATGATCACTTGGGTGATACTGACTTTTTGACTAAATTTCTTATTAATTTGAATAAAGATGAAGTTGCACCTTAAGTAGTATTTGGTTTAGAACTTTAGTTTGATATTTGAAGCAAAGTGGCAGCCATTTGCAAATATGCTTAACTAATTTTTAAAATATTTTTGTTTTCTGTGTATACAAACAGAATGACTAAATGGTTAACATGATTAAAATAGTTAAAGTATATTGTTTGTTTGTTTTTTAATATGTTTTTATTGATTTTAAAGAGAAGGGAAGGGAGAGGGGTAGACGGATATGAACATTAATGAGAGAAACATTCATCAGTTGTCTCCTTGCACGCCCCCTACTGGGGATCAAGCTCTGACCAGAAATCAAACTGGTGACCTCTTGGTTCGTGGGTCTATAGCAGGGGTGGGCAAACTTTTTGACTCGAGGGCCACAATGGGTTCTTAAACTGGACCGGAGGGCCGGAACAAAAGCATGGATGGAGTGTTTGTGTGAACTAATATAAATTCAAAGTAAACATCATTACATAAAAGGGTACGGTCTTTTTTTTTTTTTTTTTTAGTTTTATTCATTTCAAACGGGCCAGATCCGGCCCGCGGGCCATAGTTTGCCCACGGCTGTTCTATAGCCACCTGAGCCAGGCTAAAGTATATTGTTTTTATAAAACTGACTGGATTAGTTTCCCATGCTGTCAACATTTTACCATATCGTCTTAGACATTTTTTAATTAGAATGTAGCTTTTCTGAATCTTCTACTAATTCTTTGTTCGCTAAGTGTAGTTTCTTGAGGTTTTGCTGTCTTTTTCATCTTTCCAATAGAAAAAATGACATTCTGTGACTAAATAATGTTGAGTCTCCTAAAATCATCTTTTTTTTAACTAGATGACCAGCCATCTCACTTTGCCCTGGACTTCGGGCATACCCCAGATATAGGAGTTTTGGCTTTAAATCAATCACTCAGCTTAAGTCTGACTAATTATCTGGGGGAAAAAACAAAACAAACAAACAAACAAAAACACCTTTCTGTGAATTTTGGAAGCTATTTCCAATATACTGCATATTGCTTTTTATCCCTCTTCATTTGCTCTTTTATATAACATATTGCTGTGGTAATATGAATTGTCCTTAAAGATAATCATTTTAAAATACCATTGCTTCACTTATAAGAAGGAAGTATTTGATATTCATGGTTTAATTCTTTTTTTACAGGTATGTTGAGTCGATGGGATGATAGTCAGAGATTTTTATCTGACCATCCATATCTTGTATGTGAAGAAACTGCTAAATATCTTATTTTATGGTGTTTTCATTTAGAAGCTGAACAGGTATCGTGAACTTTGAATTTCTGGGAATCTTAGGGGAATTCTGATGTACTTTAATATTACTTTAAAATAAGAGGGTCATTAAATAGAATTACGCTTTTTGTTTTTGCTTTCAGATCTACTTGAATTACTGTGGGATTATTTTTTTTAGTTATTTCAGTTAGCACCTGGAAATCTTTTTCTAGTGTGCCTCCCCTGTGCCCCCATCTCTCTTGTTCCCATATACTGTAAACCTTTTAAAATATATTTCCAGAGGTATTTCTTATCATTTTAATCTATTTATTTTCAGAAAGGGGCTCTAATGGAACAAATAGCACATCAAGCTGTTGTAATGCAATTTATTATGGAAATGGCCAAAAACTGTAATGTGGATCCAAGAGGGTGTTTTCGTTTATTTTTCCAGAAAGCCAAAGTAAGTAGCTATTTGGTATTACAAATGGGAATGTTAGGCCTTAACTGAGACCTCTTTGATCGATATACATAAAAGGAAGCCATTCAGCCAGGATGCCACAGGCTAAATTCTGTAGATTTTATAGTGGGAAAAAAATTATATTGCTGATTTTATGCTAATTTTACACGTGTATGTATTCAGGAAAATTAGAATATTCATTCAGTAAATATTGAGTATTAATGCAAAAGCATAGCTGTTTAAGAGGCTAAAGATACAGTGTAGAATGAAATAGATACAGATAAGTCCATGTTTAGAACTTAAAGTTTAATGAGATGTCAGACTTTTGTAATGAAAAAATAGGAAACAACTTAAAAAATGCAACAAAGAGGAATGGCTAAAAACAAACAAACTGGTACATAGAATATTAGGCAGCCACTAAAATTATATTTTGAAGAATTTTTAATCTGAGATAATGCTTTGCTATAAAGTCAAAAGAAGTGATACATATTTATGTTGGCCATGTTAAAGAAAAATAGATATGTCTAGAAAGATTAAGTATCATTTCACACTCACTAGATTAGTAAATTAGCAAATTGTACAAGAAATAGACCAATAAGAATTTGCATTCACTGCCTGTGAGAATATAAATTGCTACAACCACCTTGGAACTTTTCCTTGTAAAGTTGAACAAATACTCTTGCCCAGAAATTCTCCTAGGTATATATCCTAGAGAACAGATTTCTCAACATGTAGTCCAGGGACACTCATGGGTTTTTAGTAGTAATAGGCTTCCAGGAGGCCCAGGGTAAAAACTGTCGTTATAATATTAATACTAAGATGTTATTTGCCATTTTCACTCTCATGAGTGCAGTAGAGATTGATTCAGAAGCAGATGTGGGAATCTAGCTATCTTCTGTTAAGCCAGACTTCTAATTTTTTTTGTTTGTTTTGGAAATTGTTTTGTTTTGTTTTTAATCCTCACCCGCAGATATTTTTTTCATTGATTTTTAGAGAGAGGAAGTTAGGAAGGAGAGAGAGATAAAAGGGAGAGAGGTGCCCTAGCTGGTTTGGCTCGGTGGTCTATAGAGCCTTGGCCTGTGGACTGAAGGGTCCCAGGTTTGATTCCGGTCAAGGGCACATGCCTGGGTTGCAGGCTCCAGTAGGAGGCGTGCAGGAGGCGATCCCCAGTAGGGGGCATGCAGGAGGCAGCTGATCGATGATTCTCTCTCATCATTGATGTTTCTATCTCTCTCTCCTTCTCCTTTCCTTTCTGAAATCAATAAAAATATATTTTTTTTTAAAGAAAGAAAGGGAGGGAGGAAGGGGAGAGAGAGAGAGAGACAAACTTTGATGTGAGAAAGACCCATCGGGGAACCTGTAACTGAAGTATATGCCCTTGACTGGGAATCGAACCCTCAACCCTTAGGTCCACAGGCTGATGCTCTAACCACTGAGCAACCAGGCCAGGGCAGTTTAAAAAAAAAATAAAGGTTAACATGTAATAAGTTTGTTATTGTTATGTTTTAGTTAATATTTTTTAAATTCTTCACTTTTAATTTCTAACATAGTAAATATTAATAGAATTAGCTCACATAAACAGGAGCTCTTTAGGTTCCTCGATAATTTTCAAGAGTGTAAAGTCCTGAGACCATAAAATTTGACAATTGTTGCCTTAGAGAAACTTGAATAGATGTGCACTAGCAGAATTGTTTATAGCAGAATTGTTCATAACAGCAAAAAGCCTGGGAACAACCCAGATGTCTGTTAACATAGAATGAACCAGCATCAGTGCGAATAAAAAGCAAGAAAGTGAAAACAGGCTACAGAATGATGATATATCTAGTTCAAAAACAAGCAGAACTAAACAATATATTGTTACGGTACACATAGATAAGCAGTAAAACTAAAGAGGTATAGGAGTAATGAAGACAAATCACAATAATGGTAACCTCAGAGAGAGAGAGTGGGAATGCTTTTGGGAACTGATTTTAAGGTACTAAATAGCAATGATCTATTTCCTAATTTGTGTTAGGTATATAGTGGGTTTTGCCCAATAAACTATACATACATTTTAACGTGCTCTTGCACACATGGCACATTTAGTATACTAATTAGAAGTTAGAAGGAAATATACCAAAAGTTTAACTTTGATTATACGTGGGTGGTGGAATTATAAATGATTTTTTTAATGAACATATTTCCTTTTATAAATTGGAGATGCCATTGTATTTTAAATTAAAAAGAATATATTAAGATGGTGGTAGTCCTCCCTTAAATGTTCTAAACTCTTCTAAAGTGTAACCTAAATGGGAAATTTTCCCAAAATAGTAGAGTTTTAATGAGTAAATGATTGAGTTGGTATTTTAGCTAGGTTTCTAATGACTATTCTAAAATTTCACTTATCACATAGGCATCAAAAAAATTTTTTTTTCTTTTTTATCTTACATTAATGGCTATGTTTGAACTTGTGCTTAATAGGATAATGGAACATAGCCACACTATGTATATTCTTTGAAATTTACTTTGACAGAATTGAACTGAAAGACACTGAAGTCTTTAGATCTTAACACTGTTTATAATAATTTTTTAAATTAAAGAATAACTTTCATGGGTGCTTACTTTGTGCCAGGTACTATTATAAGCACTTTTCATGGATTAACTTCTTAAATCCTCATAACATTTTATGAGGCTTATTCTCTTTTACAAGTGAGGAAATTAGCATAGAAGAATTAAGTAAGTGACCTATAGGTTACTTTAATAAAAATCAGTCAAATCTCTCTAGATTTAAATCCCTAGGTCTTAGGCATGCAGGAAGACCAGCAATTGTGTTACTTGATTCCTTTAATAGTTTATTGCATAACAATTTCAGAAAGATTATTTTGGGGATATAAAGATTAACATTCCATATGTCCACACAAGTACCATATATTGGCCAAAGTGAAATGCTATAATATACTTAAATAATTCTAAATTTGTAAAAAGATAGAATGGCAGCATAGAACATTTTCTGCATTATCTGTATAGATATTGATGTTAATAACTAATCCACAGGTTTTAATCTAGTTACACAACGTAAACTACATTTAAAAAAATATAGCATTAACCTGCTGGTGTGGCTCAGTGGTTGAGCATCGATCCAGGAACTAAGAGGTTGCTGGTTCGATTCCTGGTCAGGGCATATATCCGGGTTGTGGGCTCAATCCCCAGTAGGGGTGTGTGCCGGAGGCAGCCAATTGATGTGATGTTTCTATCTCTCTATCTGTCTCCCTTCCTCTCTCTCTCTGAATAAAAACATATTTTTAAAGATAGCATTGCAGACAAACGGGCCCAGTGATACTAAGGAATGAGACTGACAAAATCTCTTCCACCACTTAAACTTAAAGCCTGTGTTCTGTTAGTGTAGAATCGGCACTGTGTAATTCTTGATCTGCATTGGAAACATTTATAAATGGAGGCTATTTCCAACAGGATATTTTGTATTGGGAATTTTGCTTATATTATACCTCATTAAACTCATTGTACTTTTTCTGTAATGTCAGAAAAAAGGTACTTGCTTAACTAAAACACTAAAATATTTCCATAATGAAATTGTGTGTTGAGTCTTACTTGGTTTTCATGACTTTTACAGATAAGGAGTATAGAATCAGAGAATCACTAGAAACAGGTAATAGTGTCCCCTTATTATTTGGTGGAGAATTATAAGGTTTTTAAGAGTATTCCTTGATTGTTGCTTGGCAATGGGAAGAGGAGAGAAGAATGTGAGAGAATAAATTAGGACTATTTTGAATCCTGTCAAGAATTCAGATAAATCAAGGGAAAAACAGAAAAAAAAGCCTACTTTCTTTTGTTATATTTGTGTATGTTTGAAGAGGGATCGTTTATTAGTCTGTTTTATAAAACGGTAAGTTTTCACAAATCTAACAGGGAACTTGGTGGTTTCTACTTTTAAACTATTCACCTCATCTTTACTTCCTGTATTCCAGACCTAATAGATGCTTGTTAGAATTTACTGTGTGGTCTAGAAGTCTTCAAAAACAGTCTTTATATTGTGTTTTCTAGGCAGAGGAAGAAGGTTATTTTGAAGCATTCAAAAACGAACTTGAAGCTTTCAAATCAAGAGTGAGACTTTATTCTCAATCACCAAGTTTTCAACCTATGACAGTTCAGAATCATGTTCTCCATTCTGGTGTTGGATCTATAGAGTTATTAGAATCCTTACCACAGGTAAGTTGGAAAAGCAAATGTTTACTTATAAATGTATAGTTCACATAATTTTTGTTCTTTTAGACTATTCTTTCTTCTTATATGTAATATAGGTGTGGCCATTTTTTAAAATATGGTTTTTTATTGATTTCAGAGCGGAAGAGAGAGATAAAAACATCAATGATGAGAGAGAATCATTGATCAGCTGCCTCCTGCACACCTCCTACTGGGGATTGAGCCCACAACCTAGGCATGTGCCCTGATCGGGAATCAATCTGTGACCTCCTGGTTCATAAGTTGCCACTCAACCATTAAGCCACGCAGGCCAGGCTAGGTGTGACCATTCTAAATATTCTTACCTCAGAAGAGAACACGGAGTTTCATTTCATGCCATGTTTTGGCACTAAATCTCTTCCATTTCTTCGGTATTTAAAGAGACACCAAATTCTACTCTTTTAAAATAGAAGAGATGAGTTGTACCTAAGCACAACTTAAGGGCAAGTGTTAGCTATTGATCATTCTAAGGGCAAGTGTTAGCTATTTATCATTTCAATCATAAACTTCTCAAGATAGCTCTGAGAAACATTTTTTTCTGAGTAGATCTATACTGTTTAAGAATTTATTAAAGTGAATTAGCTTCAAAGCATACATCCAGTTGGCAACCAAGGTGATCTGTTACATGAGTTTATTTAGTATTGCTAATTGTTGATGTTGCCTACCAGGTGTAACATTTTTAATCCACAATAACATAGCTTATGCTAAGCTGTTCTTTCTGATAATATAGGCCACCTATTTGAGCTACTTTGAAGTTGGCTGTTAGATCAACCATGTCACTAACATTTATGTCAAAAAGAAGAGGAGGTTAGACTCCCTATCTGCCTAGGATTGTGATTTTAAATTATCATTAGAAAGTTGATGCCCATTTTGACTTTAGTAGGATTTTAATTGAGCCCAGTAATCTTTCATTTCCAGGTCCCAAGATTTTAAGACCAGCTTTAGCTTAAAGTTTAGTCTGTTGCCTACACAGTGAAAAGGAAATTCTCATTCAGAAGACAATGTGAGGAGAGCCCTGTGTTTATTTTTAAATTTCATAAAGCAGGAATTGAGATTTTCAATATCTTGACCTTATGTCTCTATAATTTTACCATTTCAGTTGTCACATGTATTGTAAAACAAAGAGACAATTTAGGAAAGCAATTGGTCATATTTAGGTCAGCCAAAAATGTTATTCTGAAGGATGGAAATAATCAAAATCTGACTTTTAAATAATTAGTTATGTTACCCATAGTTAAACAAGTAATATTCCCCCTTGATTTGTCCCATGAGTTATCTCTTATTGCTGTGTAAATATAGTGATGATTTTCTCTTCATTTTCTTGAGCCCACAGGGAAATAGTCTTTCTAAGGTCATTTTATGACTAAGTCACTGTCAAGTTGAATGTAGAAACTTAAAATTAAGAAGTCACATAATGAATGTAAAGAAAAAAAATTTTTGAAGGATATCATCGATTCTAACATAAGAGGGAAAGATACATGTTAAAATATCATGAGATATTATATTATCCAAAAGTTACTTCCAGTTTGAGAGAAGTAAGCTCTTGTTCTATGTACCAAATAGCAACTAAGATCTGCTGCTAGGTATCCCTTGGCAGTAATTTTGACCGAGGACCTGGGCCTATACAATTTTGACAGTTTTGAATTGCTGACATTACCAGGGTTATTTAGATTTAATTCATCATGCTGGGAGAAGAGCATCCTAGTTTACTCCTTCTGAGGGAGAGAAGGGCTGGATAAGATTTCAGCTAGATGCACAGGACTGTCAACTGGTGAGGGAAATATGATGAGAGGCAACCTGTGGGGCTAAGTTGTCGACTGAGAGAAGATTTGGAAGAAAAGCTTACCATAATAACACCCCATTTTTATTATATCAGTTTATAGGTTGCAAAACACTATTATATGTTGTATCACTTAATGATCTCAAAAGCCCTATGATTCTTCTTCATTCATATTATGGATAAATAAACTGTGGAGAATTAAGTAATTTGCCTGAAGTCAATACAATAAATGATAGAGCTAATATTCTAATCCTGGATTTCTATCCTACTTCACTGCTCATTCATCCATACCATAATTGTTGTTGAATCATATACAAGAAATAGGACAAGAAATGGGAAGAACTGGTCATTGGGACAAGAAATATGTTGAGAACGTTACTAGATGAGAATATGGGGTAATCAGTGGAATTTAAGTATAGATTATGGTTAGGAGTATTTAAGTCTGTCGCACAGTTCTTAGGAAGATGGGTTAGGTGAGTTCTGGAGAAACTTCTTAGCCAACTCTCAAGGACAACTGGAGCCTGGTCTTAAAAGAGACTTCTGTTCTGAAGAACTTTGGAATTGGATCTTAGCATTCTATTTCTGTAGAGAGTGAGTAATGTAATGCGAGTATTAACAATTTTTATACAATTTAAACTTGGGTAACACTTTAGCTTTTAATTTTTTTAATTAAATATATTTTTATTGCTTTCAGAGAGGAAGGGAGAGGGAGAGAGAGTTAGAAACATCAATTACGAGAGTCATTGATCGGCTGCCTCCTGCATGCTCCCCACCAGGGACCTAGCCCGCAACCCAGGCATGCACCCTTGACCGGAATCGAACCTGGGACCCTTCTGCCACAGGCTGACACTCTATCCACTGAGCCAAACCGGCCAGGGCTAATTTCATTTTTTAGATTGATAACAATCTTGAGAAATAAGCCAAATATTTTTTTTTGAGAAAACTAAAACAAGGCCTCTTGATAAAGAAATATGTAATAGTTACTATTAGGCTTATCCTATATGCTAGCTTTTAATTCTATTAAGTTGTGATAAATTATTTTCTCTCTGAGGTTTGCATTAAGTGGTAGAAGCAGGACTGGGGTTCAATGTTTAGTGTTACGCACCTCAGTCAGTTATTAGTGCCACTTCCTTCATAAAGGCCTGATTGGGAATAATCCAACTTATGGCTAGCTTTTTTACTTTTAAAGTAAAAAAATCACAAAGTATTGTATTTTTTTTTAACATGTATTTTTATTGATTTCAAAGAGCAAGGGAGGAGAGAGATTTGGAAACATCAAAGATGAGAGAATCATTGATAGGTTGCCTCCTGCATGCCCCCTACTGGGGATTGAGCCTGCAACCCTGGCATGTGCCCTTTTTTTTTTTTTAAATATATTTTATTGATTTTTTACAGAGAGGAAGGGAGAGGGATAGAGAGTTAGAAACATTGATGAGAGAGAACCATCGATCAGCTGCCTCCTGCACCCTCCCTACTGAGGATGTGCCCGCAACCAAGGTATATGCCCTTGACTGGAATCGAACCTGGGACCCTTCAGTCTGCAGGCCGATGCTCTATCCACTGAGCCAAACCGGTTAGGGCTGGCATGTGCCCTTGACCAGAATCGAACCCCGGACCCTTCAGTCTGTAGGTTGATGCTCTATCCTCTGAGCCAAACCAGCTAGGGCCAAGTATTGTATTTTTACTTAGAGGATCTTTTGAAAACCTGCCTCCCTATGGGATAGGGAGGTTTGAGACATCTATCCCCTATTTGGACTATTTTCTTCACTGGTGTTTATTAAATGAAATCAATGAAACTAGGTGATAGGTAGTAAAACTTTTAAGTTGCTGGCAGATATTCAGAACAATTGAGTAGAGAAAATCGAATTCTTGGGGAAGAATTATCTAAACTAGGTCTTAAGGGCTTATGTCACTATTCATTGTGCTTTAACACTCAGTCGTTTTATTTTTGCATTCATTGAATAAGGTTTTCTGTTTCTAGTTTTAGAAATGGACAAATAGAACATTTATGAGTTGTTCTTATGTCTAAAAAATAACTAAAACCTAAATTAAACTGTTCTTTTACACAATTTTTAAAATACGAGTCTGAGTACCTCTCAAAAGAGTTAAGATTTCTCACTTCAGTTTGTTTTAACCTTTGAGAAACCAAAATAAACTCTTAAGATAGCTATAATTTTTACTCAGTATATACATTTTTCCTTATTCAAGTGTTGCATTTTTACTATTCTAATTAGATAATAATCTTCAAAATACATTTCTGATTTAAAGCCATTTATATTTTAAATTATCAATAGCTACATATAATTACAAGGAAGATGTAGCCTTGTATAATTAAATAATTAAAATTATACAGTTTTATTAAAAGAAAAAAAGTATTTTTCACATTTGTATTTTTTATATACATCTTTTTGTCTTTCACATCTCTTTGGATTAAGTGGTAATAGTCTATTTCTTTCTTTCTCTTTATCTTGGGTTGACTTCAAAGTCTTTCTTCTTGCCCACTCTCCTACACTGCAGAGAAAAACAGAATGTGTAGCTGAGTATGTATGTGCATATACTGGCATAAACTAGTTATCATCTATTGTTTCTTCTCTATACTTTTCTTTTCAGAATCCAGATTATCTTCAGTATTCTATCAATACAGCTCTCTGCAGTTTAAACTCAGTGGTACATAAAGAAGATGATGAATCCAAAATGATGGACACTGTATAATTTGGTTAAGACTGCTGAGGCCAAGTACTATTTTGTTACAAGAAAGGAAGAACTTGGCTATTTTCTTGACACTTTTATGGGTGCTGCACTTTATTTTTGTTCGGTTTTTGATGTGAGGGGAAAAGAGTACTGAAATGTTTTGTAAAATTTTTTTATGCGCTGCTAGATTTTTTTGTTTTGGTTCTTTTTTCTGAAGAGAGGAGTGGTACCATATGTTGCAAGAAGTCAAACTGGACTTTGTTTTTTTGCTACTAAATTTGCCTTTAATCTTATTGTTCTTAATTTTGGAATCAAAGTATGAAAATCTGCACAAATGCAATGTTTACAAGAACTGGTTGATTCTAGGAGGCATCTGCTACAGTCTCTTTTTACATGGATGTATACATGCCCTACTCTACAAAAATGATTAAAGATAAAAATGTCCTTGCATCCTACTGCTAATTTAGCTGTCACATCTGGTGTTTTATCATATTAAAAGCAATAAATCAGTAGTTGATAATCTACTTTACTAAATAAGCTTGGTGATACAAATTAAAACAGTCTTTCCCTTATAATAATCATACGGTTGTACTTTGGGCACCATCAGTTAGATTCTTGACCCTAATACCAAATTTATATAGACAATAAATTAACCCCTTAAGTATTCTCAAAACTGTATTCCTTAGAAGTTGATTTTACCCTGTTGACTTTTTTAATAGTAAGGGATATAGTGATTTAAAAAGTGAAAAAGCTAATATAGAGGGGGTTTTTTGTTTTGTTTTTTAATAAAACCAACTTCAAGCTCACTCTTAATTTCTTTACTTGACATAGTCTGGGACCTCTCAGGGAGCAAGTTTTAAAAGAATATTAATGGCCTGTAAGAACAAACAGGAAGAAAAATCTGATTTTTAAAATTAGGTTTATTGTTCATTTCACTCTGATGTAGCCAAGGACTTTTTTAAAAGGCAAGAGAAATCTTGTAGAGCTAACTGCCTCGAGCTGCCAACTATTTACTTCTACAAATTTGGTATTCCTTGTGGATAATGATAGCTTTTACTGCATTTGTCATTTCTCTCTCTAGCTCAGTTACCATAGAATGCTGCTGAGTTTTACTACTTCCAATATAATTCACTTCAAATATGAGAGGATGTTTGGTGATTCATTTTATTTAGAATTAGATGATAGTGCTAATTATGCTATCATTATGTGAGGATTAATCTTCTGACTTATAGGAACATGAGCTTTGATTTGTATTGGGTATAGTCTTTGGTTCAATCCCATTGAGACTAGTAGCAAACATTTGGAAGATGACTGAGATTAGGTATACATGCCTCAACTTGTAAAACCAAATATTGCTAAGGGACCCATATGATGATCAGACCTGTAACCATGGCCTCATTTGCACCTTGTTTTTACTAACTGGGGTGATAAGGCACTTAGTACCCATAGAAATGGACTGGAATTATTGAATCATACTTATGTAACATCACAATCTTACCGGTTTTCCAAATAAAACTCTTTTGTGCTTTTGATATAAAGATATGCTCTATAATAAAATGTTTGATTAACTTATATGGTAGTATTCATCAGCCTGTACATTTTTTTTTAATTTTTTTTACCAATGTCCTAGTTACAGAAGTTTTTTGTTTTGTATTATTTTCCTGTTCTGGAGCAACCTCTTATTCTTCCCTTCGTATCAAATAGAGAATAATGTACACAGGAGTAACATCCCAATTTCACAGAAATGATACTTGAACCATTACTCTCTGTTCCTCAACTTCACTTTCCCCCTTCACTTGCCTATAAGCATCCAAATTGTTTTGAATTTCATTTTGCCTTTTTTAAGTTCGAGGTAATGACTAGACTGGAAGGAGAGATATTATCAAAGAACTGAGGAAACAATGCTTGAAGGTGTTTTTTTTTTCTAAAACAGGTATTATTGAAGAGCTTTTTAAAAGCTGTATTTTTTACTTTCAAAGGGTAGTGTGTTCTATGTTTTGAGTGTGAAGGTGTGATTGAATTTATTTTAGGAGCTGCTGACTGATGGCATGATTTGCACTTAAAAACTATAATCTTTACATATTGAACAGTAAATTGACATCCTTTTCTTTTTTCTTTAGTACTAAGAACTAACTCCTATTAAGAGAAAATGTTGGCTTTTCTGTTTCTTAAGAAATAGTAAGAATATAGAGTAAGAATATAGTAGACAAAGGGATAATGCGTATTTCAGGTTGGACAGTTTTCTCTTGACAAAAACCATGGAAAGTACAAAGATGAGTGAAACATCTTTGACATCAAAACATCCATCAAGGCCCTCGCCAATTTGGCTCAGCAGATAGAGTGTAGAGTCTCAGGTTCAATTCTGGTCAAGGGTACATGTCCGGGTTGTGGGCTCGATTCCCTAGTTAGGGGCGTGCTGAAGGCAGCCAATCAATGATTCATTGTTGATATTTCTATCTTTCTCTCCTCCCTCCTGCTCTGAAATCAATAAAGAGATATTTAAAAAAACATATCCATCAAGGATTCTTGTTTCATTTGATAAAATTAATATTCTAATAAAAGATTTCAAAAAAAATAACTATCACTCCATTTATTCCCTGTTAACTCATTTAACATAGGTAAGTTTTGCCACAATATTAGTGGAGATAATACTGATTTAAAATTATTCTCTAGGAGAGACAGATGGGTAACATTTTCATCCAATTATACTATTAGTATCCAATTATATCATTAGTGGGTTCTTTCAAGTTTTGCCTAATGAGCTTATGATCTATACCAGGGGTCCTCAAACTATGGCCCGTGGGCCACATGCAAATACAAATATTGTATTTGTTCCCATTTTGTTTTTTTACTTCAAAATAAGATATGTGCATAGGAATTTGTTCATAGTTTTTTTTTAAACTATAGTCCGGCCCTCCAACGGTCTGAGGGACAGTGAACTGGCCCCCTGTTTAAAAAGTTTGAGAACCCCTGATCTATACCTTTAGGAAAATCTTTCAGATTAGCATTCCTATTGCTCTTTTAAAAGTGAATTAACATGCTGCCCAAAGAACATGAATCTAGTAAGTAGATTTTCTTACAGAATGAAAAGTTGATTGTAGGTTTAGACCAAGTGATCCTGAAGTTTTTTCAGAAAAAAAAAAGATGTCAATTTACTGTTCTCAAAGTCAGTCATGTATCTCAGTTCTTAAATTGATGTGGAATAGAAATATATTTGGCTGGGTTTCGGCTAAGCTTTTTCTTTTTTGGTAGGGGAAGGGGCTTTTTAATTTCAATTTTGCCTCTATATCATACATGTTTTATTAAGTTCCAACAGTTCTATGCATCGATTTCCCATCTATAATGTACATGTATGTACTGTTTCACAGGTCTGAGAAGTATTTGCTTGCTTGCTACATAAGCTAATGGGAGGATATAAAGGTGAATAAAAGTTGATTAAAATTGCCACAACCATTCTCATAAGTCTTAAGTAATTAGACTTGAAGTTAGATCTTTTCTAAATAAGAAAATAAAGGTTCCTAGATCTTTCTCTTGTTTTTTTAAACAGCATGGTTCTTCATGCTATTTACTCTTCAAATATTTATTTAGAGTCCATTGGTGAAATATGACACATCACCAGATTGATTTACACTTTGTTAAAATCCTTCCAAAGCACAGCGTGGCATGACAGATTAACTTTACTCGATGCTATATCCTATCTAATAAAGCGGTAATATGCAAATTGACCATCACTCCAACACACAAGATGGCCGCCCCCATGTAGACACAGATGGCCGGCAGGGAGGGCAGTTGGGAGGGACCAGGCCTACAGGGGAGGGCAGTTGTGGGGGACCAGGCCTGCAGGGGAGGGCAGTAGGGGCGACCAGGCCTGCAGGGGAGGGCATGAGGGGCAATCAGGCCTGCAGGGGAGTGGTTAGGGGGTGATCAGGCTGGCAAGCAGACGTGGTTAGGGGCAATCAGGCAGGCAGGCAGGAGAGTGGTTGGGAGTCAGCAGTCCTGGATTGTGAGAGGGATCCCAGATTGGAGAGGGTGCGGGCTGGGCTGAGGGACACACACACACCCTCCCCCCATATACAGATTTCATGCACCAGGCCTCTAGTATACATATAGAAAAACATCTGACCTTTAGTGGGCTTTTTTTATACATATAAATATATTTTTATTAATTTCAGAAAAGAAGGGAGAAGGAGACATAGAAACATCAACAATGAGAGAGAATCATTGACCTGCACGCCCCCTACTGGGGATGGAGTCTGCAACCCAGGCATGTGCCCTGACTGGGAATTGAATCGTGTGTTACCTCTTGGTTCACAAGTCAATACTGACCTAGTGAGCTTTCTTTAAAAAAAAGGCAGATTGAGTAGGTCATGAACACTACAGAATACATCAGCTTTTCCAAAAGCTTTAAGCACAGCTAGACTTTATTTTGAATGGATTTAAATATTTTTATTTTATTTTTTTATTTTTTATCTTTAAATTAAATCTTTATTGTTCAGATTATTACAATTGTTCCTCTTTTTCCCCCCCCATAGCTCCCCTCCACCCGGTTCCCCTCCCACCCTCCGCCCTCACCCCCCCCCGCTGTCCTCATTCATAGGTGCACGATTTTTTTTTTTTAATTTTTTTATTGCAGGTGCACGATTTTTGTCCAGTCTCTTCCCGCATCCCCCACACCCCTTTGTCCCCCAAGATTAGTCAGTCCACTCCCTTTCTATGCCCCTGATTCTGTTATAATCACCAGTTCATTCTGATCATCGTATTATTTATTCACTTGACCCCCCATAGCTCCCCTCCACCTGGTTCCCCTCCCACCCTCCGCCCTCACCCCCCCACTGTCCTCATTCATAGGTGCACGATTTTTGTCCAGTCTCTTCCCGCATCCCCCACACCCCTTTCCCCCCCCAAGAATAGTCAGTCCACTCCCTTTCTATGCCCCTGATTCTGTTATAATCACCAGTTCATTCTGATCATCAGATTATTTATTCACTTGATTTTTAGATTCACTTGTTGATGGATGTGTATTTGTTGTTCATAATTTGTATCTTTACCTTTTTCTTCTTCTTCCTCTTCTTAAAAGATACCTTTCAGCATTTCATATAATACTGGTTTAGTGGTGATGAACCCCTTTAGCTTTTCCTTATCTGTGAAGCTCTTTATCTGACCTTCACTTCTGAATGATAGCTTTGCTGGATAAAGTAATCTTGGTTGTAGGTTCTTGGTATTCATCACTTTGAATATTTCTTGCCATTCCCTTCTGGCCTGCAAAGTTTCTGTTGAGAAATCAGCTGACAGTCGTATGGGTACTCCCTTGTAGGTAATTGACTGTCTTTCTCTTGCTGCTTTTAAGATTCTCTCTTTGTCTTTTGCTCTTGGCATTTTAATTATGATGTGTCTTGGTATGGTCCTCTTTGGATTCCTTTTGTTTGGGGTTCTCTGTGCTTCCTGGACTTGTAAGTCTATTTCTTTCACCAGGTAGGGGAAGTTTTCTGTCATTATTTCTTCAAATAGGTTTTCAATATCTTGCTCTCTCTCTTCTTCTGGCACCCCTATAATTCGGATGTTGGTATGCTTGAAGCTGTCCCAGAGGCTCCTTACACTATCTTCGTATTTTTGTATTCTTTTTTCATTTTGCTTTTCTGGTTGGGTGTTTTTTGCTTCTTCGTATTTCAAATCTTTGACTTGATTCTTGCGCTCCTTTGGTCTGCTGTTGGGAGTCTGTATAATATTCTTTATTTCAGTCAGTGTATGCTTAATTTCTAGTTGGTCCTTTATCACAACATCGAGGGTCTCACTAGATTTATTGAGGGTCTCATTAAGTTTATTGGCGGTTTCTAGAAAATTCTTGAAAAACCTTAAAAGTGTGGTTTTGAACTCTATATCTAGTAGTTTGCTTTCCTCCATTTCTGTCATTTGTGTCCTGTTTCTTTGTCTCGGCATTTTTTATGCTTCGCTGTGTCGATAGAGTGGCTTTCTGTGCTAAGTGTCCTTTAGGGCCCAGTGGCTCAGCCTCCCCAGTTACCTGAGGTGGACACTCTTGTTGCACCCCCTTGTGGGCTTTGTGCACAGTCTTGTTGTAGTTAAGCCTTGATTGTTGTAGGTATCACTGGGAGGAATTGACCTCCAGGCCAATTGGCTGTGAGAATCGGCTGTCTACGGTGGGAGAACTTCTGTGCTGAAGACACCCTTATGGGGCAAGACTTGCTTCAGTGGGGCTTTGGTGCTCACTGAGTCTGCCCCCTGAGTGTGTCCCTTATGGATCTGAGGAGTTGTAATTGGATTGTCCCACTCTGACCACTGGGTACACTGGCTCTTGGATCTAAGGAGGTGCTAATCTAGCCTCTGCCTGAGGCTACCCAGCAGAAGCCAGCTGTAAAGCAATGCAAGTTGCCCTGGGGCCTCGGGGCAGCTGCAGTTTGTTAAGTAATTTTCACATTACAAAGGGCCAGGCCTTTCATATGCAAAAGCCTCCGTGCACGACTTGGGCGGGGTGGGGTCCCAGGGGATCAACAGGGCGGGCGGAGCGAGCAGTATGGCTGCTCTCAGTCCTGCCCTCAGTGTCCCGGCAATCGCTGCAAGCGCCTCCAAGAGAAAGCTGCCCTCGAGTTTCGACTGATGCCAGACAGTCCAGTTTCTCCCTGTATGAGTCTGGGTCCCCAGAGACTCACCCGGAACTGGAGCTCAGAGCTTGAGACTCCCTCCGGATTGAAAAAGACAATCGTGTCCTCAGCCGCCAGCCCTCTCCACATGCACCTCCGCACCTTTGTATTTACTTCCGCACCGCACCTCCTCTGAGTCTCGGTATGCTTTTCTCTTTCCTTCTAGTTGTAGAATTTCCACTCAGCCAGCCTTCCTGTGGTTCTGGATGATGTCCATTCCGTCTTTTAGTTGTATTTTTGAAGTGGTTGTGCGAGGCAGCAATCTCCGGTGTTTACCTATGCCGCCATCTTGGTTCTCCTCCAATTTAAATATTTTTAAACTGTAACTTCCAAAATCACAATCTTGGATTGTGAAGACAAGAAAGCTGTTTCTGCAGTTTACTAGTGTCTGGGAATATTTTCTTTTGTCAATGAGAAGACACAACTTATAAACATGTTTTAAAATATAAATTTAGCCCAGCTGGTGTGGTTCAGTGGTTGAGCGTCAGCCTATGAAGCAGGAGGTCACAGTTCAATTCCCGGTCAGGGTACATGCCCAGGTTATGGGTTTGAGTCCCAAAAGGGGGTGTGCAGGAGGCAGCCAATGGGTGATTCTCTCTCATCATTGATGTTTCTATCTCTCCCTCTCCCTCTCTGAAATCAATAAAAAAATGTTTCAAAAATACAAATTTATTCTTGCTAGTAGTTGCAAGTATTACACAGTTTATCTGAGGTCTGTAATTAGCATGACTTGTTTTTAACATAGGTAGATTTTGCCACAATGAGTTCAAATACTTTGCTGGAATGCCGTTATGAATAGCTGTGTGTGTGTGGGGGCGGGGGGGGGGGAGGTTAGCTATGGGCTGGGGTTTAGGAATTTAAGCCAGTATTTAACCTATTTCAAATGGAATTGAGGAATAAATTTTCTGATGGTATTAATTGCCAATGTCCATTTCCCACAACACACTTTGCTTATATATTTTGCACCAAAATAACTATGGTACTCCAGAAAATAGGGTAATGGGGTTAAGTACTGTTCTCATTATCCTTTAAGACATAGTAGCCTCTAGCCATGGGCATTCAGCTCCAAATATTTCCATATGGCACATAAATCATAATGTCATTACAGCATAATTTTTTTTATGCATGCGCTCCTCAGCCATGATCATCTTCATCAAAATTGTCCATGACGGTGGTCGCCAACCTTTCGGACCTCACTGACCACCAGTGGTCCGGGACCACCCGTTGGAGATTGCTGGTCTATGATATTAACTCAGCATAAAACAAGTTCTTTTTGTTTGCTTTAATAAAGAAAGAAACAATAATGCAAGTGTTTTATATAAAATAAAGCAACGGCTATATGTGCAAAACTTCGGGTTTGGTGTTTTGGGAAGGAGGAGGGAATGTTGACAGGGAAGAAGAGTCCTTTATTTCATAACCATGTTCTTCTGCCTGTTTTTTATTCCAAATCTCCTAAGGGTGTCAAGAAGGCCAGTATGACTGCAGTACTTTATAGCATGAGGCAAAGTATAACATGAAATGAAAGCAGCCTGTGTATTGCTTTAAGACAGTTATTAGAAACCACTCACTAATTCAGAAGCCAGTGAGTCATCAGGCATGAGAATGGAAGGTGGGAAGGAGTGGGCCCTGTGAACTACCAAAGACAGAGTGGTACCCACATTTCTAAAATGGGACTGTGTTCTGTGCCTTAATACTAATGTATGCCTGATAACCTGGTGATAATTCATAGTTTAGTAGTTTACAACATTTTTAGAAAGCACATAATAGTAACATTCAAATAAGACATTATAGAAAGTTTTACAAAGAACAGATTGTTTACTGTAATCCTTTTTAAAAGCCTTGGTCCATTTTGAAAGATCAAGTTGAGTTTTAAAAAATCAAAAGAAAGGAAAAGTTTTTTCTCCCCACAAAATACATAAGAACCACTTATTGGCATTTGAATTTTAAGTGCCTAGAATAAAACAAAATATATTTTCTGTTAATAACAGCTTGTACAAGGACTTGTTTCATTTGATTTGGCACCAAGCAAAGTCAGAGTAAATATGCCACTGAAGATAGTCGAGTTTCTCCCCCTCTTGTATTGCTCCACTCCTCCTACCAGACCACAGTACATAAGCAGGCATCCTTATTGCCCCAGTAAGGAATCAAATCATTTTTATTTTTTAAAACAGCTGCTTAGGTTACACTCATCGGCAAAGTTCTTTACCCTTAAGATAGGACAGCAGTGAATGCTGGGAATAAACTCCTTCAGCAAACTCGGTTAGTTTCCTCGTCCTGGCTTCCCTTTCATTGCCATACCAGTTAATTAAGATTGCTGTATTTGTCAAGGGAATTTTCCCCAGGCAAACGTGATCTGTTTCCCAGTGACAGCGCATGCTTACTTTACCTAGTGCCATGGGTGTGTGTTTTTAATTCTTTTTTTTTTCTACTTGAATGTTACTCATCAAGGCAGATCAGACATTTTGATTAAAAAGAGAAACTGGCAAGTAGATCCAAAAGCACATCTCTTAACCAAAGTAACAACATCTGAAAACATAGGTCTTTACATTTTCCTTTGAAAAGTCAACTCCAGTCTTTTTGCAGGACTTATGTCAATTTCTAATATAAATACTTCCCTATATGCTAACTGATACATTTTTATACCAAATTGAAAATTCTGAGTAACTTGAAGGTACATTTAACAACAAAATAAATACATCATATATGGCTAGCTTATAAATTTCTTCGTGTAGAGGCAACAGTGAATTTGCATCCTGCAACTAGTCTGTAAATCCAGTTGCTTTTTTTCTGGAATTTTATAGACACACTGTACCACAACACTGTGTCCTGCGGAGCTAGGTATGGCTTTTTTGGTATCACTCTAAGCAAAATGACTTTCCAAATGACATGGAATTTTTTTCTTTACTTTTCCAGAAAAATAAGGAAACTTTATTAACCACTTAATCTTCTGAACAAACGTTAGAGTGCAACCGCTTGCTCTTTTAATTATGCTCTAAACGACTTTTCAAAAGTTCTGTTAGACATCTCTGATGTTTTCGAATTGTACAACCATAGAAGATAACTGGATAAAACATACTAGATGATGTCAAAAGACAAATCTTAGTATTTGGCACATCTTAATTTCCAGAATAAAATCAGCAGAAATGAACTAATATAATTTTTTAAGAATTCATACACGTCCAAGTCTTAGGACAAGGAGCTTCTGAATGCACAGATAAGGAGCTTCTGCTCATCTTACTAGTTACACCGGCTTTTCCTCAAGGAGTAACTGATGATTTCTGGTTTATTTGTGGCACTTTTGTTTGTAGGAAGGCATATACATCGGGCCAGATCTTGTTGGTTTCGGTTCCGGAGAATGTTTCCAACACTCCTTTTTTCCTAAAGGTGACAAAACCAAAAACACAAGTCTGAGTCTTCCTCATAACTCTTTCAAAGTGATTCTTAAAAGACTAGAGGGCCCTAACTGGTTTGGCTCAGTGGATAGAGTGTCGGCCTGTGGACTGAAGGGTCCCAGGTTCGATTCCAGTCAAGGGCATGTACCTTGGTTGTGGGCACATCCCCAGTGGGGGGTGTGCAGGAGGCAGCTGATCGATGTTTCTCTCTCATCGATGTTTCTAACTCTCTATCTCTCCCCTTCCTCTCTGTAAAAATCAATAAAACATATTTTTTTAAAAAATAAAGACTAGAGGCCCAGTGCAGGAATTAGTGCATAGGTGGGGTCCAGACAGCCCAGCCTAATTGGCCCCGGGACACAGGAGGTTGGCTGGCCAGCCCCACCCCCAATTGGGGTGAGAAGGGCCAGCCATGGGAGGGGCCGTGGGTGGTTGGACGACTGGCCCCACCCCCTGGTAAATTCCCCGGTTGAACTCCCGGTCGAAGGGACAATTTGCATATTAGCCTTTTATTATATAGGATGATAATGTGGATGTGGTCTCCATAAGTGTAGGTTTGTGTGATCAAGAGAGAGAGGCATTTGGCTGGGCATTGGGAAACCTGGGTTTTGGTTTCACTTGTGTCCTCTGGCTTATGGAACTGGTCACAAGATTCCAGTGGGATTGTCCCCACTTCCCAGCTTCAAGGATGGACATGATGATCTCATCAGTGCCAACTCTAGGACTTCTGTTGTCCAAGAGGCTCTCTTTTCTGCTGGGGTAGCTGAACTGGTAGGAGGTTAAGTGTGGTAAGCAGGAGTTGAGGGACTTACACAGGGAGAGCCCACCTGAAATTGAGGCCAACACAGGAAAATGGAGCTGAAAGTGACAAGGCCGAGGACACTGAACAAGCTGGACTCAGCATTCACTTTGGACATTTTAGTTACAGGACCAATAAATTTCCCTTTTGCTTAGACTAGTGTGAATTAGGTCCCTGATTGGTATAAGTACATTTTATAATAAATACCATTTACCCAGCTCTCTGCCTCACCCACAGATAGAAGGTGAGAGTTTTTTGGGTTTTGGCAGGGTAAGTAATGGCTAACACTGAGTGATTTAATAGTGCCAGGGCTGCCGTAAGTCCTTAGGTGGATTCTCTCACTTAATTCCCTTAATCACCCTACAGAGGAGGTACTATTTAATATTGCCCTGATTTTACAAATGAAAAATTTGTGGCATAGAGGTTGAATCCCTTGCCCAGGGCCCTAGTGCTGGCAATCTGCAGAGCCAGCCTCATTACACAAATCACAAAATTACAGTAACAGCTACTGTAGAAAGTGGATCGCCAACTCCCTTATAATTTTAACCTCCAGAAATAGCTATTAAAACAGTGTGCAGACTATTATTTTAGTTTCACCGCATACTTTCTCTCTTACAACAACAACGAAGTGCTTAGTATGTGTCAGAAATAATTCTAAGAGTTACACATATGAACTCAATCTTTCAGCCTTCTATTCTAACCCCCATTTTGCAGAGGAGAAAACAGGTTAAGACCAAGATAATAAGTGAAGAGCTGGGATTTGAACTTAGTCTGGCTCCAGAGTCTGTGCCCTAAACACAACACTGTTCTGTCCTGACAACTGTCATTACTCAGTAAGTGAATGAATAAAAGGAGAGGGGATGGGTGAGCAAGGAAACTAGATTGTTTCTTAGCCTGTGTCAAATATTATTTAGTATAGATCCCATATTCTGTTGTGGAAGTCTCTGAAGAGCAAACAAAACTAGGTTAGAATATAAGCTTTTAGCCAGGCCGGTGTGGCTCAGTGATTGAGCGTCAACCTATGAAACAAGGGTCACGGTTTGATTCCCGGTCAGGGCACATGCCTGGGTTTCAGGCTCAATCCCCAGTGTGGGCCATGCAGGAGACAGCCAACCGATGATTCGCTCTTATCATTGATGTTTCTATCTATCTCTCTCTCCCTCTCCCTTCCTCTCTGAAATCAATAAACATATATTAAAATTTTTTTAAAATATAAGCTTTTAAAGATGATTAACCAAATAAATGATCTGAGAATTGGTTGCCATTTGAGTCTTCTGTCCTATAGGCACAGGAAGTGGATATTATCGGGGTTGCTTCCCCAGCATTCATTCCAGCCCTCCCTCCACCAGACTGCAGAATCTGGGTGAGACTGACCCACTCGCAGCTCCAGGTGTGGACCAATCACTCCCACCCCAGTGACTGCTTCAGGAATGGGCAGAAACCTAGGCCACCAGCAGTGAGTGCAGGGCATTCTCTGACCACAGTGGCTGTTTCAGTGGGTCCAGCCTGCATGACACTTGGGGCTTGTGTTCTCTGGGGGAAAGGTGACCCCTCAGCCCTTCAGGAAAGGGCTGTTCCTGGCAACTGTCAAAGCCAATACAAAGCTGAGAGAATGGCAAAACTGATCAAACTGAAGCGTGACGGAAGCCCAGCCTACCATCTGGACTTCTCTATTACACACGCTAATGCACTGCCTCTATGGTCTGATTCAATTTGAACTGGATCTTCTGATGTTTTAACATTTTAGCTGTAAAGCATGGACGATGGAAAACTGCCTCAGTGCCTGATCGTGCAAGAGAAGTTCTGAACAGCGACAGACTCACTGGTAGTATTCCAAGACTGGCTCTGTCTGAGCTTCGTAAGCCTTCAGTCTCTTGGCAACGGTCTCCGGTTTATCGTCCTCACGCTGCACGAGAGGCTCCCCAGTCAGATCGTCGATGCCCTAAATGGGAGTCAGGACACGCCGGTATCAAACCTTTTTATAAGCAGTCACAGGACTTTTTAACAGATTTCTTCTCTGTGCAAACACCAAGCACACAAATGTACTTTTAATCAAACGGAATCAAATCCGAACCCAGATCACTGCAGCACAGAGCCACGGCAGTCACCTTCTCCTTAGAGTAAAAGGTTTTCTAAGCAGCCTCTAAATAATGTCATGTTGTGGACGAAAAAGGGGTCTTACAGAAAGTACCCTCACAGGGTGACCTGGTCATAAATTCCTAACTGGGCAGGTCATAGTGGGTAGTCATGCCCCAGGCATAAAACTTCTTTAGGAAAAGGGTTATCTTAGCTTTAAGTAAGCCCTGTCCATTGTTTCTGGGCATCTAGGTGACACACCTTTGAAATGACTCCTTCAGACCCCTCAGAAGCCACCTTCAAGAGAACATATAATCTTGTTAACTATCCTGTAATCCAATCCCCACCTTCTCGTCATCTTCCTGATGTTCCCTCCTTAATTCCAAATGCATGAAAGCTGCTGCCAACTGCCACTCTGGGGAGCATTTTTTCTCAGTCTGTTGGGATCTTGTTTCCAGGCGTATCCTGTTTGGCTCAAATTTTTATAGACATTCTGTGTAGGTTTGGGCGTTCTTATGTTGACCTAAATAAGCCAAGGTGTCGCTAATCCCTATTGCCCAAACTCCTAACACACCCCCTGACACAGAGTAGAAAATCAATAAATGCTTTCGAGGGATTAACAAACCCCAGTCACTCCTGGGACGCCTCTACTATCAACCTGAGTGGACCAGACAAGGTCCACACCAGACCCTGAGACTGTACCCTTAGGAGTTTGGGGCAGGAAGGCTTTTCCAAGGTCATAAAACTTCTGCCTGTGAGAGCAAGAGGCCTCGGGAACTGCTATGGGGAAGGCCGGTTCCACCACAACTACTCACCACAGCTTTGGGAGGGTTGAATTCGATGTTGTAGACTCGGCCGCTGGCCGGATGAATCCAGCGAGCTGTGAGGCGCTGCTTAATGACCTCAAAGGGCACCTTCAGATTAATCACGGTGTCTATTTTATAAACTTTATCCAGGGCTTTTGCCTGAGGAAGAGTCCTTGGGAAACCTTTACACACACACACACACACACACACAAGAGAAGAAAGGGAGGGAAGAAGGAAGAGAATGAAAAATGTTGATGAAAAATGTTGAGCAATCTGAACAGAAGCAGTAACACCAGCCAAGTGGAGCACAGCTGTAGGGTAACTGTGATAATTACATGTGTTGACTTGATTGGGCCACGGGGTGCCCAGATATTTGTTCAAACATTATTTTGGGTGTGTCTGTGAGAGCGTTTTGGATGAGAGTAACATGTAAATCAGTAGACTGAGTAGGGCAGATTTTTCTCCCTAATGTGGGTGGGCCTCATCTAATCCACTGAAGGTCTGAATAGAACAAAAGGGCTGACCCTCCCCTGAATAAAGAGGAGGTGGGACATGGGCTTTCTCCTGCCTTCAGACTGAAACTGACACAGCTCTTCCTGGGGCTCGAGCCTACTGGCCTTCAGACTGGAAGCGCTCCTGCACCCCCAGCTTACCAGCTTACCCTGAAGATCCTGGGACTTGTCAGCCTCCGTGATCATGTGCGCCCATTGCTTACAATTAATGTCTCTCTGTCTCTCTGTCTGTCTCTCTCTCTCTCTCTCTCTCCCTCCCCGGAAACTAAAAATCAACCCATTCGGCACACCTCTGCCCGTTTACAGCTGATTTTAAGTTACCCTCCAGCTTTCCTGTGTGGTAAACCTCCCTTCCCATAAAATATTCTTAAAAGGGGGGAAGGAACTAAAGTCACATCTGAAGGGACCTTAGGAATCATGCAGTCCACAGCCCTCCCATGCAGATGAAGAAGCAGGCCCAGAGAAGGCGACAGGCCGAGGCCTCAGGGTGAGCAGTGGCAGAACTCGGGCTCTCTGCCCACCATCCATGAGGTCTCTGCAGCCCAGGAAATGCTTGTTCTGCTGCCCGCACTCATTCTGGGCAGCTGAAATGCTAGTGACATGTCACTTACCATCCAAGAGCCAGTTATACTGGGTGAGGTTTTTCAGCTCATGCAAGGCCAGTCGAGTCATGATATCATCTGGGATGAGCTTCCCTTGTTCAATGAAAGTCTTGGCTAACACACCAATTTCTACAGCAGAATGAGGGGGGAGAGCAAATCAGCAACTTATACGATCACAAAAGAGAAAAGACAACCCACTGAATGGAAGAGCGTTTGTATAAATCATGGGTCTGATAAAGAACTTGTATTTAGAATATCTAAAGAATTCTTACACCCTACCTGTGGTCGGCAAAACCGCGGCTCGCGAGCCACATGCGGCTCTTTGGCCCCTTCAGTGTGGCTCTTCCACAAAATACCACGTGCGGTATTGAAACTTCATGGCCCATGCGCAGAAGTCGGTATTTTGTGGAAGAGCCACACTGAAGGGGCCAAAGAGCCGCATGTGGTTCCCAAGCCGCGGTTTTCCGGCCTCTGCGCAACCCGGATTAATTGTGAGAATTGATAAAGAATTGCTCACTAAAGCGCCTGGTTTTCCAAGCAAGGCAAGCGGTAAGGGGAGTGGATTTTTCTCTACCGAGTTTGGGGGGAGTGGGAATACCTGCTCCCCGCATGCCACGGGGTCATAGGGTGGGTGAGATCTTGAGCGGTACTTACTCTATTGGAGGTCAAATCCAAAAGATGTATTTGCACAAGAGGTTGTCGAGCCGCTGTAGCATCCCACCA
>NW_005871178.1:2824299-2829870 GCF_000147115.1 Myotis lucifugus
GGGATGGGGCGTGCACTGGCAGCGTACCATGCTTCTCACTCATCATTGATGTTTCCGTCATTTTCCCTTTCCATTCCTCTCCGAAATCAATAAAAGTATTTTTTTTTAATGAATTCTTGCCCTAAGTGATTGGCTCAGTGGATAGAGCGTCAGTCGTGCAGGACTCAAGGGTCCAGGTTCGATTCTGGTCAGGCATGTACCTTGGTTGCGGGCACATCCCCAGTAGGGAGTGTGCAGGAGGCAGCTGATCAGTGTTTCTCTCTCATCGATGTTTCTAACTCTCTATCCCTCTCCCTTCCTCTCTGTAAAAAAATCAATATTTTTAAAAAAACAAAAAAAAACTTACAACTCAACAATAAAAGGAGAACCCACTTTTAAAAATGGGCAAAGGATATGAATACAAAAAGTAGATATATAAATAGCCAATAAGCACATTAATAAATGCTCAACATCATTAATCATTAGGGAAATAACAATGGTAACCACAATGAGATACCACTTCACACTCACAAGAACGGCTATAATCAGAAAGATAAATAAAAAGTGTTGGCAAGAATGTTGAGAAATTGAAACCCTCATATATTGCTGGTAGAATTATAAATGGTGTAGCCAATTTGGAAAATAGTATGGCAGTTGTTCAAACGGTTAAACAGTGACCTTATGACCTAGGAATTCCACTACCAGGTATATATACAAGAGAAATAAAAACACGTGTGAATGTTCATAGCAACACTATTCACAATAGCCAAAAAGTGGAAACAACCAAATGTCCATCAAGCAATGAATGGATAAGTAAAATGTGGCATATCCATACAAAATTTTATTATTCAGCCATAAAAAGATGTGAAGTACTGATACATGTTATAAAGTGTGTGAACTTTGAAAACATGCTAAGTGACACAAAAGACACATATTGTATCATTCCATTTATATGAAATGGTCACAATAGCCAAATCTATGAAACAGAAGGAAGATTCGTGGTTGCCTAGGGCTGGGAGCATTAGAGAAAAATGCAGAATGACTGCTAATGGGAATAGATTTTATTTTTAAGGTGGTAAAAATGTTCTAAACTTGCTTGTGGTGATGGTTGCACAACTCTGAATGTAATATGAAACACTGAACCATATATTTTAAGAGGGTTAACTTTACTGTATGTGAATTATATCAATAACGTGTAGGTTGTTTTTTTTTTAAATGAAGGATGAAAAATGCTCAGTAAGCAAAACAAAAAGCCATTCGTAATTCCACCACTACTCAGAGGTAATTATTGTTAGAACTAATAATATAAAAACCTCTAAATATTTTGTTTTGTGAAAAAATAGTCTCATGCATAGTCTAATAGTCTTTTTCATTTATTACTAACAACTCTCTATATCAATAAACATTTGTGTACAATAGTTATTAAAATCTAAAGCCTGTAATGCTCCCATTAGAGTTTATTTAAAAGAAAAAAATTATTCAACTCCCTATGTCAAAGTCCAAGCTTATTATATTTTAAATTTTTACCCCCTCCCAAAATTAAATGCAAGGAATCTTGTCGAGCATGTTCTTTGAACAATTGGTTACATATATTCCCTTGATTTCCTACTATTTAATATTGTATCTGAACAGACTCCTCATAAAAATACTATTTCTTTTTGGATTCAAAAATTAACAAATTTGAGCCCTACCTGGTTTGGGTCAGTGGATGGAGTGTTGGCCTGTGGACTGAAGGGTTCCGGGTTCGATTCCAGTCAAGGGCACGTACCTTGGTTGCAGGCTCCACTGGGGCCCTGGTTGGGGAGCGTGCAGGAGGCAAACATCTCTCTCACATCGGTGTTTCCCTCTCTGTGTCTCTCCCCCTCCCTTCCACTCTCTTTAAAAGTTGATTATCCAAAATAAACTAATTTTCTACAAAAAGTGTACACAAATAAAAACAGAAAAGGCTAGAGGGAAATAGGGAAGGTTAAAATCAACTTTTGATTTTAAGGATAATAATCAGGAATTCTAAAACATACAGCCATCAGTCTGAGAGATAAGTGTTAGCATTATATAAGAAGCCATTTTTAATTCTACATCTCCTTTTAAAGTTTGGTCATTCTTTTGTTGTTGTTGTTTTTTTTTTTATATTTTATTGATTTTTTACAGAGAGGAAGGGAGAGGAATAGAGAGTTAGGAACATCGATGAGAGAGAAACATCGATCAGCTGCCCCCTGCACACCTCCCACTGGGGATGTGCCTGCAACTAAGATACATGCCCTTGACTGGAATCGAACCTGGGACCCTTCAGTCCGCAGGCCTACGCTCTATCCACTGAGCCAAACCAGTCACGGCAAAGTTTGGTCATTCTTATAACATTATCCAAACCAACCACACCTCAAACTGAATTTGTTTGGAAAAATAAATAAAATAAATAGACAATCTGTTTGGTCAGCTATGAAGAACAAAAGAGGGCCTGGCCAACCTGTGAATAACAGTTGCTTTTTACATGTGCCAAGGGCTACAGAGAATTAACCTAGTTCCTGCCAAAATTACTTTTAGCGAAGTACATAAAAGTTCATTTTTAAAACATGTCAAAAGAGCCCTAGACGGTTTGGTTCAGTAGATAGAACGTCGACCTGTGGGCTAAAGGGTCCCGGGTTCCATTCCAGTCAAGGGCATATGCCTAGGTTGTGGGCTCCATCCCCAGTAGGGGGCATGCAGGAGGCAGCCAATCAATGATTCTCTCTCATCATTGATGTTTCTATCGTTCCCTCTCCCTTCCTCTCTGAAATCAATAAAAATATATATTAAAAATAAAAAAACATGTCAAAAGGAAAAAAAATCTATCAGAATGACAGAGAATGAGACAACTGATAGCTTTACACCCAGTCAAAGGCTTTTTATACAAACCTTTCTCAAATAATAAAGACTCAAGTCAACACAGCGGTTCCCTCTGGGGAGAGGAAGGAGATATCATTGTGGAATTAGAGTGGGTGGCCCCAAAAGTACTGTTTTTCTGCCTGGGATACATGGGCATTCATTTTATTCTTCTAACGATACATAAACAATTGTAATACCTTCATGCATGGGATATTTCACTAGATTATATTGAAAATAAAAACCTCTCTTGACCACTAGTCCTCCCTCCAACCATCACCCAATCTCTCCTTCAGGGAAGCACCTAGTTCTATATTCCTCCCCTTCCCACTCTGCTTCAGGATAGAAATGCAACTCAAGAACTATATGAAGGCCCTGGTCTGGCTTGATCATATCTCTCCCCCACCTCCCTCTCCACTGTGTCCACCAAACACACAAGCCATGCCCCTAGCAAGGAGCTCCACATACCCTGGGTCCTCCTAGCCTCTGCATATGCCTCTGTCTCCTCTCTGCTGCCTGATAAGCTCTTCTCATCCTTCAAGATACATCTTAAAGGGACTTTCAGTGTGAACCTTCAACCTTGTAGGCAACAGGAAGTCCCTCCTTGGGACTTCCATGTGGCAGACTTGTCTCCATTGGAGCACCATCACACTAGCTGAAACTAGCTGTTTACATATTATTATCGATCAAATTGTGCCCCTCTCAATCCATATGTTGAAGCCCTACCTCCCAATGTAGCTGTATTTAGAGGGGGCCTTTAAGGAGATAATTAAGGTTAAATGAGTTCCTCAATGTGGGGCTTTCATCCAATCTGACTGATGTCTTTATAAGAAGAGGAAGAGACACCAAGAACAAATGCAACACAGGAAAAGTCACATGAGGACACAGTGAGAAGGCAGCCTTTTGCAAGCCATGAAGAAAGGCTACACCAGAAACTAACCCTGTCAGCACTTTGATCTTGGACTCCTAGCCTCCAGAACTATAAGGAAATACATTTCTGTTGCTTAAGCCATCTCGTCTATAGTATTCTCTTATGGCAAACTGAGAAGACTAGCACACATGGCCACTTGTCTTCCACACCTACATTCCAATTGTGCGCATACCCAAGCATGTCAAACTCGTGGCCGGCGGGTTATGAGTTTGACATGCTTGAAGGGACATATACTTGTCTCTGTATCTCCAGCACCTAGCATACATTAGGTACTTGATGGATCCATGGATGGATAGATGGAGAAATGGGCTGCCTTGATTCCTGTGGATTCTAGCAATGGGATTTTAAGAGGCCTAACTTATTTTGTTTAAAAAGAAATCTAGCAAAAGCCTACTTTCTTTGAGATGATATTTATCATCAGGTTCATCTTTTTAACATGCTCTTTAAACTATTTAAACAAACTTTAGTACACCCACAAAATAACAGAAAAGGGTGAAACAATCCAGATGTCCATTAATCAAAGGATAAACAAAATGTAGTAAATCCATTCAATGGAATATTATTCAGCAATAAAAAGGAATTAAGTATCAATACATATTAACACAGTGAGCCTGGGAAACATGGTAAGTGAAAAATCCCAGACATGAAAGACTACATATTGTATGATGCCATATACATGAAATGTTCAAGTAAGAAAACTGAGACACAAAGTACATTAGTGTTGCCAGTGGCACAGACTGGGTGGGGTGAGGTGGGAATGGGAGTCACTGCTAATGGGTATGAGGTTTCTTTTGGGGATAATGAAAATGTTCTAAAAGAAAATTAAAATCCTCTGCATTTTTATCACTGGAAACAATTGTAATGAACCCTTTGCTGATTTTTCTTATATTCTTCTCTTCTTTGCTGCATTTATGTATTTGCAATTATGTTACATTCTAAATTATTGCTTAGATACCTTTCTCCCTCACTCATTGTGAGCATGTTCACACATCATTAAATAATCTCTCTTGTTAAAGTTATTTTTATTGATTTCAGAGAGGAAGGGAGAGGGAGAGAGAGATAGAAACATCAATGATGAGAGAGAATCATTGATCGGCTGCCTCCTACATGTCCCCCACTGGGGAATGAGCCCACAACCCCGGGCATGTGCCCTTGAGCGGAATCAAACCTGGGACTCTTCAGTGTGCAGGCCAACACTCAATCCACTGAACCAAACCGGGTAGGGCCATATTAAACAATCTTTAAAATATTTAGTTTCATCAAAATTGCAAAATTATTGCCCTAGCCGGTGTGGCTAATTGGTTAAAGCGTCAGCCTATGCACCGAAGGGTTCAATTCCCAGTCAAGGGCGTGTACTTGGGTTGCAGGTTTGATCACCAGTGAAGGCAACCAATCAATGTATCTCTCCCACCTCTCTCTCTTTTTCTTTCTCTGTCCCCCTCCCTCCCTCTCTTACACTCTCTCTAAAAATCAATGGAAAAATATCCTCAGGTGAGGATTAACAAGAAAACAAAAAATGATTGCACAATTATTAATTTAAACATTTACCTGTTATCAGACATTTGTGTTGTTAACCATTCTTTACTATAATAAATACTGCAATGACCATCCTTGTAGATGAACATTTGGCAGCATCTCTGCTTATGTCCTTCAAATAAATTCCCTAGTGCGGAATTTCTGTAACTGTGGTACCATCAAATAGTGCTACATAGAAGGATGGCGCCAACTTACTCTCCAAACACCATTTCATGAGAGTATTTTATAACCCATGGCTCTATTTTATAGCTAAAGTTTAAAATCAT
>NW_005871178.1:2830434-2831768 GCF_000147115.1 Myotis lucifugus
GAAACCGTGGCCCTCCTGGTTCATAGGTTGACGCCCACCGGCTGGAGCCCAACACTGGGCCAGGCTAAAGCAAGTATTTTTAAAAAATAAATGGATAACATCTCTCCTTTGTTTCCGGGAAATTATCCCATCCATTCACAAATATTTAGTGCTGAGAAACAAACACCTGTAATAATATAATCTCATGACACCTCCCTAAACTCCATTTTCTGTTTTCCTTGTTAAAGAATTCCCTGAAAAGACTCCAGAGAAAACAGATGCCTGAAGTAAGCATAACATCTTTCCTAGTGATCCTCTCCCTCCCTCCCTCTAGCCTCTCTTTTCATGTTGTGGACATGAAAGAGGACAGGAGGTGTGTCAGAAATGTTAAGGATAAACAAAGAACATTGTTTCTGAATTTTAAAGAAGTTTACTTATTCGCTTTAAATTTATTTCTTTTAACATTTTGTGCTTTCACTAATTAACATATCCTTAACTCCACTGAAGATGTTCTTTAACCACATAGTTATGCGTCAATGCTGGCTTATTTTTCAGAGAGTTGCTTAAGGATTCTCTTTACTCCTTTCCAACTGGGTGCAGTACAGGAGACTGCTTATTGTTACCTAACTACTTCACAATGTTGCATCAAGAACACTCAGGGAGGGAGCCAAGCAATTTAAACTTTTGAAGAAGTAGAATTAACTACAAAATACTTCATGATCTTTTTTAAAAAAGATCAATGTTAAGAAGAGAAAAATAAAAGTAGTAATTCACCAGCTGAACTGAACTCCAAGACACAAACTAAAAACACTGGGGTGGTTGTTTTCTTCATTTAAATGTCAGTATTTTGAAACAAGCAAACCCCACTTAGAAATAATCTACATGTCCATCAATAGGGGATCCATTAAATAAATTATAGTAGAGTCAGCAAATAGATACTTATAGAAAAATTGAAAGAATGAAAGAGATGTCAAAGTTGTCATGTGGAAAGATAATCCAGATATAAAATGAAAACACACTGGTGCAGAATACATATATAGTATGATTTCATTTTACATAAAATAAGGCTTACACAAAAATGTCTAAAAGAAAACACAGGATACTGTTCCCCTCGGAAGAATGGGACTGAGGTGGGTCATAAGAAAGGGCTTTACTTTCTTTTATGTCCTTCCGTCCTGTTTCCAATCTCCCCCCCCCCTCCAACTCCTCCCCTACTCCCCCCCCCCTTTTTTTAACCTTGTGCAGGCATTACTTCTGTAATTTTTTAAAAATATATTTTTATTGATTTCAGAGAGGAAGGAAGAAGGAGAGAGAGATAGAAACATCAATGATGAGAGAGAATCATTGATTAGCTG
>NW_005871178.1:2833475-2841685 GCF_000147115.1 Myotis lucifugus
CCCACTTCTCCCAACCTCGGTGGCCCCCTCACCACCACCCGTGCCCCTCCGCCCTCGGAAGCACCGGACTCTCCCCTGCTCCTTACCCTACACTGCACTCTGCTCCACTCCTCTGCCCTCCCTCTCCCCCTTTGCTGCTGAGCTACCTCAAAGCACCTGCTCCTCCTCTCTTGCTCGCCCAGGTGTTTAAGGTACGTTTTTCTGTGTAGAATCCCAAATAGATGAAAATGGGCGAAAAGGGCCTTCCTCCTCCTTTCACTGTAAGGAAACGCAGTTGAAATGGAGTGAGGCGCCTTAAGCCACACATCTATTGAGGAGTGGTTTTCATAGAAGTCACACTTTCACACCTTCAGATTCAAAAGTAGCTGCTTACTCAACACAGCCTAAAAGTACTGGCTGCCACTCAGGATCTGTCTATTATTTGCCTTTGGAAATGCATTGATTCCACAAATATTTATTCAGTGATTATTTTGTGCCAGATATTGTTCTAAGGGCCTTGGAAGTGTGGTGCACGAGACAAAATTTCTGCTCCTTGGAGTTGAAAGTCTAGTGGGAGAGGCAAGCAGATTATAACAAGGAAAAGAATAAATGAGCAAGAGAATATGAGTTACTGCTACGAACAAAATAAATGTGTGAAAGTGTGGAGGGAGGCTGTTTTAGATCCATCCCAGGCGTTGAAGAAATGGCATTTGCTCTGAGTACTCAATTAGAAGATGGAAGGACAGCAACACAGGTAAGGGGAAAAGGCCCTAAAACTGAAGGTTTGGCATGTTTCAGGAATAGAAGCACAGGACAAACGTCCAGTACGTATTTCCTCTGTGAAAAGGCCATGGAAGGTTAGTATTGAGTTGTTAAAATGTGTATACAGTATAATGCCAGCTACAGGGTAACGGCTCAATAAAGGTTATTCATCGTTATTATCACTTATTTGTGCCAGGACACTATGCTAAGGCAGAACACAGTGCCATACTCCACAGAGGTTGCTGAATGAGCAGCCCAAGAGTGCTACTTTCAAAGACAGAAATTATTTCAGAGAGGAATGGTAAAAGGAAAGATTGCTCCCTGGTGAATCTGAGCTGGGTGAATGGATTTAATAGGTAGACAGTGCAGTACTCAGAAAGAAATTTAATAGCTCATACATATTCATTACCTAGAAAGAAAGAACGAAAATAAATGAATTAAACATTCAGTTCGTATAGTTAGAAAAAGGACATCAAAAGAATCCAAGGAAAGCAAAGAAAGGGATTAAGAAAGAGAACTTGAGTGAAAGGATTAGAAAATTTAAGAAACAGTACCAATCAAAGAAGGAAAAGGTCTGGAAAAGTACAAATTGCAAAACACTGGAAAAACCTAAAGGAATAGGGACAGTACTTCTAATCTCCAAAGCTGGGAACATTTGTGGCTTTAGCTACAAAAAGAGACCTGAAAGCAAATCCTGAGGAAATTTGGGTTGAAAAGGAATGTTGACACAGACGAAAATAGCTGAGGAATCATCCTGTCACTGGGGAGGAAAAGCCCAGTGCTGTGGTCACGTTAACAGGCCTCACAAAATGCCAACTAACTGAAGCTTGGCTAAAGTTTGTTGATTGCGAACGAGTAAGTAACTGCCATACTGTGGGAAATCTCGCGGCAACTCTGCCCAGCACAGTCATTTCACCATACATAGGTATGTGCAAGGGCGGGTTCTTCAGTATTTAACTTCCTCCAATGGTAAAGACACTGAATTCAAATGAATACATTAGGAAGTGTGAATCAAGAAGAGATGTAAGAAGTGCTTGTATGTTGGAACTTGCCCTCCAGGAATCATGAAGAAGCCAGGATCTGAAGAAGCCTGAGATAGACCTTGTAGAGAGCAGCCCAGCTGTCTGAGTCACTCCAGCCAGTCCAGCTGAGCTGCCATTGTGGCCACATGAGTGAACCCAGGGGTAGGTGGATTAGAGGGTAGAGAAAGAATGTTTCCCTGAGCTACTAGAACAGAATTGTCATTGACTAAGATTGGGAAGAATATCAGAGTTGTTTAGGAGTAAGTTACGATGGAGATACCTTTGGGGCATCAGAGGGAGTTGATAGGGAAGCAGTTAGATGAACACATTTTGAGTACATAGTAGAGGCCCGGGCAGGAGATATAAAATTGGGGAGTTTTTGGGATATTTACATTTATAGGATTGTATAAACTCACTTAAGGAGTGAGTTTAAATGAGAAAGGTGTGAAATCTGACTTCTAAGATTCTCCAACATTTAGGGGATAAGGAGGAAACACCGAAAGAGTGGGGCAGGAGAGGCAAGTTGTTTAGGGAAAACAATGGGTGAATGTGATGTCATAGACATCAGTTGAAGAATGTGTTTTAGGGGAGTGATTAAATTAGTCACATTCTGCTGATAGATAGGACTGAGGCCTGGCTGACAATTATTTGTAGCTGTAAAGAACAAAATAAAACCCACAAAAAACCCACAAAACCTATGAAATAGATTATTTTTTATTTACAATGTATAGATGAAAAATATGAGGATAGATTTACCAAAATCCCATACCTACTCAGCAACTGAATTCGTGATTTCAAAACAATGCTACATGAAATATAGAAAATGCTTTCTCTGAGAGAAAGCTTCTAAAAGGAGGATTCAGATTGTCCAGAAGAAGGCTATTAGGGGGGAAAGAAAGAGAAGGTCTAGACCAGGGGTGGGCAAACTTTTTGACTCAAGGGCCACAATGGGTTCTTAAACTGGACCGGAGGGCCGGAACAAAAGCATGGATGGAGTGTTTGTGTGAACTAATATAAATTCAAAGTAAACATCATTACATAAAAGGGTACGGTCTTTTTTTTTTTTTTTAGTTTTATTCATTTCAAACCGGCCGGATCCGGCCCGCGGGCCGTAGTTTGCCTACGGCTGGTCTAGACAAAAGTGGGGACACGGAACAGAGGAGGATGGAGTCAAAAAATACAAGGCCATATCTTACAAACTCAGAGGCCAAAAGAACCCTATTGGATGATTTGAAGTTAAAAGTAAAAGCGAGTCACAGTGTTAGTTATATCCTAGCCTTGTTTGTGGTTTTTTTGTTTGTGTGTGTGTGTGTGTGTGTTTTGTTTGTTGTTTGTTTTTGCAGAGGTCAAACTTATTGAGCCTGTCGTATTGTCTTTTTGCATCTAGGATAACATACCTTTGGATTTTCAGGTAAATTTCCTTTTTTACAGACTTCTAAGGGCACAATCTCCAAGCACAGAAGACCAGAGAGCCCCAATTATTATTATTGTTGTGTTAAATATTAACTGTTAACTATTGGATAACATTTTAAAAAGAAGTTTGTGTCTATTTTTTTTTAACTTTTTATCCAATCCCAGAGATTTCCCTCATCAGCCCCCCCTAATTTATCACCAGTGAATTTCATGTAACCCCCTTATGTCTTCTCCTCTGAGTCTAATGTAAAAAAAGGTGCAAAACTGCCAAAAAAAATAATAATACAAGGCCATATTTTTTAACACTTTGAAAAAGCAACAGAAGAGGGAGCCTTGGAGTTAAGACAATTTTATTACGAAGTTCATTTAAAAGGATACATGAACAGGAATATCTGGGGAAGCCCTGAAAAAGAAGAAAATGTGCAGAGGCGAGCCCTACCAGTTAATAAGACATTATAAAGCCAATATAATAGCAAGATGGTATTGGCACATGAGTACATAGATCAATAAAACAGAATAGAAAATTCAAACATAAACCTAACTGCATCTGATGGGAGGAGATATTTGCAACTCATATATCTGATAGGGGGCTAATAAGCAAAATATATAAAGAATTCTTACAACTCAATGGCAAACAAACAAACAATCCAAGTTAAAAAAAAAAACGGGCAGAAGATCTGAATAGACATATTTCCAAAGAAGACATACAGATGGTCAATAAGCACATGAAAAGGTGCTCAACATCACTAATCAGCAGGAAAAAGCAAATCAAAACCACAATGAGCTATCACCTCACACCTGTTAGAATGGCTATTACATTTATTTTTTATTTTTGTTAATCTTCACCTGAAGATATTTTTCTCCCATTGATTTTTAGAGAGAGTAGAAGGGAGGGAGAGAGACAGAGAGAAAAACACATCAATGTGAGAGAGACACATTGATTGGTTGCCTCCCATGACAAACCAGGCCAAGGGTATGTGCCCGTGCCCCGTGACCAGAATAAAAATTCGTGGCCCTTTCAGTCCCACAGGCCAATGCTCAAACCCACTGAATCAAACCTGACTAGGGCTAGAATGGTTATTATAAAAAAGACAAAAAATAAAAATTGTTGGTGAGGGTGTGGAGAAAAGGAAACCCTTGGTAGAAATGTAAATTGGTGCAACCACTATGGAAAACAGTATAGAAGTTCTTCAAAATATTAAAAATGAAACTATCAGATGATCCAACAATTCTGCTTCATACTATGTATATACTAGAGGCCTGGTGCATGAAATTCATGCACTGGGGGTTGGGGGAATGTCCCTCAGATGGGCCTGTGCCCTCTCATAGTCCAGGACCCCTCGCTCCTTACCACCTGCCTGCTTGCTGCTCCCTACTGCTTGGCTCGCTGCGCTGCTCCTTAGTGCTGCTGCAGAGGTTCCAGGCTACTGGTGCTTTTAAAGAAAACCCCTGTACAGAAAGGTGGGTGGAAGGAACCTCAAGACTAACCTGTCCGTCTTTACAGTTTGGCCTTGGGCTTGTAGTTTACTAGTCCGGAGAACGACACACATGTGGATAAACAGATGAATATTTCTCAACAAGCACTAATTGGCAAGAAAAAAGATTAACCGTTTGTACTCCATAAGCATCTATAGATGCAAGCCGTGGACCTTCCCCATACGCCACGCATGTCTATAGCCACACACCTCGCATATCAACTCTGGTCGCCCAATTTTAAAATCAGACTTGTTAGTGACATCTCTGGGTTTGTAAAGAAAATTATGCTAACTTAAATTTGTAAATATTCCAGCGCATATGGAAGAAATGCCAATATCAATATATGGGGCTGCCACTCAGACACACAAGAGATAAACACGGACACTTAAGATTTTCTTTTGTTTATTGTGACACTTGAGACTTGTTTGTGTTATCATGAATTGTACGCCTAAAATGGTAAACATGGTGTGCATTCTTCGTTATCTTTTACAGATTTCATTTTTGGAGCATCAACAAAATTTTGTGTTTTTGAGGCTTTTCGTGTCAATGGTTTGTTTTTATTTCACACTCACTTTTGTTGATATTTCCGTAGAATTAAAGATTATTATTTTATTATTGAACTAGAGGCCTGTTGCACGAAGAGATTCGTGCAATAGGCCTTCCTTCCCCTGGCTGCCGGCACCGGTTTTCCTCCGGCACCCAGGACCCAGGCTTTCGCTCCACTGCAGTGGAGAAGCGAAGCCTCTTCAGCCTTCAGCCTTCACTCTGTGCCTGTGTATGCAAATTAACCGCCATCTTTGTTGGGTTAATTTGCATATTCTCCTGATTGGCTGGTGATAGTAACAGAGGGACAGTCAATTTACATGTTTGTCTATTATTAGGTAAGATTTATCGTTATAATATATTATATTGTGCAAATAAAATTCAATCCCCATAAATGGCATCAGAGGAAGAAATAATCGAACCAAGCACCTTGCAAGAAGAGGTTTCCGTTTTGGACACGTGGCAGTTAACTGGTTAATTCTGTTAGAATTTAATCTCCTAAATATCTCACAAGTTTTCCCCAAGAGAGGCCCAGTGGTGAATGGCCCTGCAATGGGATAATAAATTATCTCAGGTCAGGGGGAGAATTCTAAGCTCCTGTGCAGATCCCGTGCCTAGACAGATACCAAAGTGAGGAAAGGGAGAGTGGTGCAAATACAACCAGGAAGAATGAGTCATAAAGCAACTCATAGAGGGAACCTGGAGTAGGACAGACCAGTAATGCCTGAGACTCTTGACTCCCCGTCCTGCTCCTCAATGGTATATTGCAGTTCCTGAAATGAACAGAAGGGGCGCCATTCCTGCATTCTTCCTGCTCAGTAATGAAGCCCCTAGTGAAAGGACATCACCTACAGGTATTTCATTTTACAGTTTGAGAGTGTTTCTCATTTGATCTTTATAGCAACTAGGTAATGATTGGGGGCATGTCCTATTTACTCTATTTTACAGACAGAAAACTGAGAGGCAGCCAGTTTAAGTGACTTAATCAGTGTCAGGCAATTAAGCTGCAGAGCTAGTCTTTTGACTCCTGAGTCAGTGTCCTTCCCACTCTCTAGACTAAAGCAGGGTTGTCAGGTACAACCCAGAAATGGACAGAGACACAGATTCTGACAAGGGGGAATGAAAACCCACTCTGGGAGCCATCCCTCACAGACAATGGCCTTGGGAATGCTGCTGCTCTTAGGATAGTCACAGGTCAAGCTGAACCTGCTCCTGGGTTTCAAACATATCACTGAATTTGGCTTCCTGGGGTCATTCTGTGATCAGGGCCATGAGTCTAGTTTGGCCAAGGGGAAAGAAGGGTATGAGCAGAAGTAGGTTGGGCACGTGCCACTTTTTTGCCTCATGCCTGTTTTCCTAGGGACATGAAGACACCCAATGTAACCCCTCAGTGGCTACAAGTTGGAAATCTTCTAAAATGATTACTCTTGACAAAGGCGAGGAGGCCTGCTAGACTGTCAGAGACCTAAAGTGCCTAGGCAGCCTCTGCTTGCAAGAAGCCGAGTATAGAGACGCAGAGCCTCTGAATCAGTGTAAAAATTTGGCCAAAGAATGTTTCTCCACGTCAGTGTTTTAGGAATGGTTGCACTAGTGCTCTGTAATAAAAACACCTGTATCAGTGACACACAACCCAAAGCATTTATTTTCTTGCTCACAAGTCTATGGGTTGGCTGGGCCCCCTCTGGGTTGAGCCTGGAGGTCTAGCTCAGGCCTGCTGCCTGGTCTGCATTATTCCAGGCTCGGTGACGAACAAAGGCACGGATGGTGAATGGCATAAGCACAAAAGGGCAAGCCAAACCTCACAAGCACATTCAAAGCCCCTGCTTGTGTCACAGTGTCACTAGCACTGCATTGGCCAGAGCAAGTCATGGATTCCAAGCAGGGGAATATACTCTGTACTAGTGGGAGGTACTACAAAGTCGTTTAGTAAAGGACATGGATGTAAAATACTAAATCATGGAAGGAGTGAAGCAATGGGAACAATGGTCCAAAGTACTGTCCAAAGATTTTGGTTCGAAATCTGACAAAAATATTATTTATGAGTAACATTAAAAAATAATAAAACAGCCCTGGCCTGTGTGGCTCTGTGCACAGAAAGATTGCAGGTTCAATTCCTGGTTAGGGCACATATCCAGGTTTCAGGTTCAATACCGGGTCAGGGTGGATATGGGAGGGAACCAATTGATGCTTCTCTCTCGCATCGATGTTTCTCTCTCTCTCTCCCCCCCCTTCCTGTACCTTACTGTCTCTCTAGAATCAATTAAAAACATATCCTTGGATGAGGATTTAAAAAAAAAAACCTTAAAAAAATAAGGCCATTTATTGTCGTATTATATGCTAGGTACTTTTGTTATGTACTTTGCATGTATTCATTTAATCCTCACAACAATCCTATAAGGTAGATATTATTGTGACCCATATTTTACAGATGAAACAAAGCACAGCTGGGTTAAGGAAGAATTAAGATCACACTACTAATGGCAGAGGAGGACGGTGACAGTTACATTGGAAAGGATCACTGTCCATTTCCTCTTTCCCTGTTGTGTCTCTCTCACCCTGTCCTTCCCTCTAAGTGCCCTGTCTTGGAAAACTATGACATCTGGCCACCCGAGCCAGAACCCCCTAGCGTCATCCTTGAGGCCCCTCTCACTTGCCTCCTGCCACGTGATTCAGTTCATCAGGCTCTACTGTCTGTACCTCCTTAACTCCTCCCAGGTCTGCTCCCTTCTCTTCAGTTTCTGCCATTGCCCTGCCACCACTTCTTCTTTTTTTTGTTTTTAACTGGAATTTATTGGGGTGACATTGGTTAATAAAATTATATAGGTTTCAGGTATACAATTCTATATACATTATCTGTACATTGTACTGTGTTCACCGCCCCAAGTCATGTCTCCTCCTCTCACCATTTATCCCCCCTTTACTCTCTCCTACCTGCCCTGCCACTTCTTTCCAAAAGATCCCCTATCCTTAGTCCTGTCCCCTTATATGCTGACAGAGGATTCCTATGATTGCATC
>NW_005871178.1:2841785-2849463 GCF_000147115.1 Myotis lucifugus
CCACATTCCCTCGGAGCTTTTAGGGTAAAGTTTGGCTTTGTATTCCAGGCCTTCATTTTCTGACACTCGGTCGCACTTTTCTATAACTTCCCACACTACCTGCAAGTCCTGTGCAGTTTCATACCCTCTTGCCTTTGCATATACTACACCCTCTGTCTGCATCCCCTGTTCCCCTTCTTCATCTTGTCAACTCCTATGTATCTAGACTTCTACCTCTGGGCAGTCTTCCCCAATTTTCCCCTAGTCTGATTAGATGCCCCTTCCCTGGGCCTCTGGCAGACCCTGTCCCTACTTTGTGGCGTTTACCAGACTACATTGCAATAATGGATTCCACTGTCTCCTCCTCCATCATTCGTTTTTCTCAAAATGTGCTTCGTGAACTCCCTGTTTCAGAATCGCTTGTGATGTTTGTTTAACAAACAGGCTCCTGGGTCTTATCCCAGATCACCAGCTCAGATTCTTTGCAGGACAGAGCCTAGAAATCTGCATTTTGAACATTTCCCGAGATGATTCTAACTTGTACCAAGTGTAAGAACCACCACACTAGACAGGGAAGTGGCCATGCTTTCTTGTACCCCTGCATCCAAAACAGCGTGTGGCACAAAGTAAGCTCACAATGAATGTGCTCTGAATGAATGCGTTAATGAGCAGCACTGGTCAAGGACAACCCAAACGGAAGGCAAATATATTGGGCTGCAGAGATTCCAGGTGCCAGCAGATGGCGCTGTGTCAACAGAAATGCTTTTCCGTGAAGGGCGGGAAGACAGGAAGTTTTGTTTTACCGGAATTCAAGCCTCAAATGCTGCATAATTGAACTTATTTTTTCCTGTTCAGTTTACCTACCATTGTCCTACTTGCTCAAGTAAATTTATTTCTGAACGCATGAAGACTTCGAGAAGAAAAATAAGTGGGAGGAGACTGGTTACGGAGGAGAGCTGAGCAGGTAATGAAAGAGATGGGAAGGATATTCTAATGACTCCTATTTCCAGAAAGCTGCTCCCAGCGAGCACTAAGTGTTGTGAAATTACCCAAAGCATTCAGAAGACTGTCATTCAGCCAGAGGGTGGAGGCATCCTGTAATTTCTGTTAGTCATCCACTGTTTCATTTATGCACTGTCAGTGCCCGAGTGACTAACCTTTTAAAATTGTTTCTCTTACATAACAAAGTCTGAAAGCCCAAGTCTTCCTCCTGGGGTGAGTACTTTATTCTCCTGAGGTGCTGGAAGTGAGCGCACAGTGCAAAAGCCAGGGGCCCCAAAGACAACTCTCCCTCCCCCTCCTCCCAACTTCCCCTCTTACCGCCTCCCCCACACATCCCCGTGCAAATAACTGATAGGGCTGGCCTGGGCCGCTGGGAAGACTATCGGGCAAGGCCAGAGCTAAGGCTGAGCTGTTTTCCTCCCAAGGGGGAGCTTTCAGCCAGAGGCCTTCAGGAGGGAACCCAGGGAGGGGCTGGCAGCCTTACCAGGTCTCGGCAAAAGGAAAAGAGTAAGTAGACACAAAGAAGGAGGAGGCAAAACCTCTGCCCTCAGCCCAGTCTCACTCTTACTGGGAAGGCATAAATTTAAAAGCGTCCCACGAATTAAGGACGATATGTGGTAGAAATTACTATCAAGTTCTGAATGACCATAATCTAAATGGAAGCCCATAAAAGTAATGAGAGAAGATACAGTTCCCTTTTCCGTTTCCTTTTATTTCTTTTCTTTTTATTGATTTCAGAGAGGAAGGGAGGGGGAGAGAGAGGTAGAAACATCAATGATGATGAGAGAGAATCATGGATTGGCTGCCTCCTGCACGCCCCCTACTGGGGATCGAGCCTGCAACCCAGGCATGTGCCCTTGATCGGAATCGAACCTGGGACCCTTCAGTCTGCAGGCCGAGGCTCTATCCACTGAGCCAAACCAGCTAGGGTTCCTTTTATTTCTTGAACAATCAAATCCAAAAGTCATTACGTGGGGACCAAACAAGGTTGGTGCTAGGTTTGATCGAGCAATTGCACTCTGGCCTCCTGCGTTCCTCCTTGGGTGACCTAACAGTTGGGACTTCAGGGCCTGCTCCTGGTCACAGCTGCAGGCAAGGGCATCCTCCCAGGTTCTCACTTGAGGTTTAGTTGTCCTCGGGATGAGGGGCTGGCCCACAGCTACCTTGGAATGGGGTCAGGGACCTGGGGATTGGGGAGCACCAGGCAGGAGTGTGTCAGGTGCCTGATGTTCCTGTCTTTGTCCAATGTCCCTTCTCCCAACCTGGGAAGAAGGGCTGCTCTGGGTCCGAGGGAGCTGTTCCTGGAAGCACGAGAGTGGAGCCTGCCCCAGGTGCAGGCAGCACCCATGGTCTCTAGCCAGACTGAGCACACAGAAAAGGCATTCGTTGTTGTTGTTGTTCTTAATCCTCACCTGAGGATATTTTTTCCATTGACTGTTTAGAGAGAGTAGAGGGAAGGGAGGAGGGGGAGAGAAAGAGAGGGAGAGAAACATCAATGTGAAAGAGACACATCCATTGGTTGCCTCTCATACACACCCCAACCTGGCAGGGGATGGAGCAACTGAGGTACAAGCCCTCAACCAGGAATCCACCCCTCAATCCTTCGGTCCGTGGGCCTAGGCTTCAACCACTGAGCCAGGGCCAGAGAAGGCATTTTGCAAGCTCTGGGCAGCCTGAGTGATAATGGCAGAAGGCGAGAGCCTCACCTGGGTGGCTAAGGTGAGAGTAGCCAGCTGGGGGCAGGTTCCACGGGTCACAGAACACACCTTACGTGACCAGGGAGGCAGATCCGGTTCAGCTTGTTCAGGAAGGGCAGCCGGGAGGGGGGGCGGGGAGCCATCCAGCCAGAGGCCTCACCCCTCGGGACAGGTCCTGGCCCACAATGCTGGACTGGACAGGTTGCCAGCACCAGCCTCAGAATGGGAGGGATAAGGGAGAGGCTGGCTTTGCCTGTCGGCTCACAGCAGAGAGAGCACATCCTCCAGATCCCAGAGAGGCAGATCTGCTTCCTCCTGACCCAACAGAGAATTGTGGGGGGCGATGCGTCTGCTTGGAAAGGATCCCACCATTGGGGGGATGGAGGGAGGCCCTGCCCTTCTTTTTATTCCTCAGGCAGTCTAGAGAGGGTGGCCCTGTGAGATGGGGGATCCTCGGGAGAAATCCCCTTCTCTCTGCCCCTCTGCTCAAGACCGGGAAAAAGCTGTGGCCAGACTTTTCCTGCTCTGGAGGCTGTAGAAGGTAACTCAACAGGCCAAGGTCAAAGCTGCTCTGGCTGGGTCCCTGGTGCCAGGAGGCTTGGGTTCTCCCTGGGAGAGCTGGGTTCAAGGGGAGGGGTCTGGGGAGCCTGCACTCTGGTGCTGTTAGCCCAGGACTGGTTCCTCCTCCTCCTTAGATGGTTGGATCTAACACGGAACTGTTTTCAGTTCCTCAGATTTACTCTTTTCTCATACTCCTCATCTCAGAACTGGTGCCAAATTGTTTAAAACAGGAAGTTGGATATGATCCATGATTCAGTCCTTTCCCTACCCCTTCAGATCAAATTCATTAGCAAGTCCTATCATTTCTACTTCTTATATCTCTAATATGACCACTTCCCTCTCTACTGCCACCACAGTAATCTGCTGCCCAGACAACGGTCTCCCCACTTCCTCTTTTAGCCCCGCCCCACCCCCCCCCCAATTTACACACCACTCACCAACCAGTAGACCCTCCCTGTGGTTTTGGGGCACAGCACCCTGGTTATTTCCTTCATTGTACTTGTCACAAGTTACATGTTAATTTTGTTCCCTTTATTGTCTGTCTCCCCCACTAGATGGTGGCACCAGGGGCAGGGAATCCTGTCTGTTAAGTGCACCATTGTATACTTCCTCCCTAGCACAGTGCCTGGCAAGGGTAGATAACTAAACAGTTATTAGATGAATAGCATTAGACCAAAGAGTTTAGGTTTGAGTCAGTAAGCAACGAGGAGCTCCCACACATTTAATAAAAAGGACTGATAAAACATAAGGACATGTTGGGGGAGGGGAGCCATGGAGGCAGCTGGATGGACATTAATTAAAGTCTTCCTTATTAGTATCTTCCCAGTTGATGGGGCCGAAGGTAGTGGCATAAATTCATGCGGAAGGGATGGGAATCCTAGAGAGATTCTAAAGAAGCAATTGTTAGCTTCATGAATATGTCAGGAAGAGGCACTGATGTTGTAAGTCTGGTGAACGAGAAAAGTAACATTACTTCATCTCTTTAAAAAGAAGTTGCTCTGCCCTGGCCAGTGTGGTTGGGCGTTGCCCCATGCACCGGGAGGTCACTGGGTTCCATTCCAGGTCAGTGAACATGCCCGGTTTTGGGGACTCCATTGCTGGTATGGGGCATGCAGGAGGCAGCCAATTGATGTTGAACTTTCACATCGATGTTCTCTCTCTCTCCCTCTCCTTTCAACTCTCTCTGAAAATCAATTAAAAATTTTAAAAAGTATTTTTAAAATAGAATTGCTCAACATTTTATTTATTTTTTTATAAGTAGACATTTCTTTTTTAAAATATATTTTTATTGATTTCAAAGAGGAAGGGAGAGGAAGAGAGAGATAGAAACATCAATGATGAGAGGGAATCATTGATTGGCTGCCTCCTGCACGTTGGACTGAGCCCACAACCCAGGCATGTACCCTTGACCAGAATCGAACCTGGGACCCTTGGGTCCGCAGGCTGACACTCTATCCACTGAGCCAAACCAGCTAGGGTTGCTCAACATTTTAGACATGTTGAATTTAAAATGACATATATTGGCAATGGGCCACTGAAAACAGCCAAGCTGTTTTGACAATTTGGTTAGCCATGAAATAGTCACGGGGTTTATTATTCTTGATTTCCTTATCTGTAAAGTCAAGGAATTGAAATAAACTCTATAATTGTAGCAGAAAATAAAGAGCTAAAGTTTTAAAATTCTAAATCCTGTTAAACAAATTTTAATGACACAGCCAAACAATTTTGTTACATCAAACATAACCATTAATAAGTATGCCATTATCTGTTGAATATACAAATATTTTAATTATAGAGTACCTGTCAGAGCTGATTTACTTTCTACTTATGTATATTTTTCTGTGTTTTCTAAATTTTCTGTGGCAGCATGTATTTTTTTACGATTGAAAAAAAAGTAGGACACATTTTTTAAACAAGAAAATAAAAGACTCACTGTGTTAACTTTTGAATGAATACCTTTGGGGTAACCACTTGCCTTTACACACCAAACATGTGTAAGCACAGAAGTTACTAAATGTTCCCAGAAATCACTGGAAATTTCCCTCCAAGAAATACACACATGTTGATGTTTCTTGGAATTTCTTACAGCTGGTTTCCCTTCTCTGGTTGCAGACTGTCTTGGTCCCAAAAATCACTGGGTTGCAATTATACAATAAGTCCATTGTTCCAGTACTTCTCCCTGAAGGCAAAACTCAGGGATTTGTCTTTTTGTTGTTGTTGTTATAATAGTTCCTGACCTAACTATTAGCTATTCTTCTCAAGGTGGTTTTGATCTCTTAGAGGACTGTCACATCAAAAATGTCTTTTATAGGTTTAATTTTTACTAAGGTACGGCTTTCATTCCAGTGGCAACCAGCTTGGGAAGGTAGTGGTGGTGGGTGGGGAGAGTATGGCAGGGGGAGGGTAGAAACTAGTGCATGCCAAATTCAATCTTCTTGGTTATTAGACTAAAGAATGGCCCAAAGGTGAGTAACTGGGAAAGATAATGGTCTGGAAATAATGACATTAAGGAATAGTGCAAAAACAGTATATTTCACCAAGAGAAGAAGGTAGTGGTATGCTACGTCTTTGTAACAAAATCTACTCATAGAATCAATGCATTTAAATAAGAGAGAGAGAGAGAAACTTGGTATACAAAGAACTTTTAAAAAATTAGGGATATTGGAAAATGGAGAAACAGTTGACATAAGCTATCCCTTTATGTGGGTTTTCAAGAAGCTTCTGGAAGACTACTATCTGGGAATGGTACAGGGGCTGTGTGTTGGATAGAGCATTGAACTTGCTCATCTCTAAGATCCTATCAAGCTCTGAAAACCAATGATTCCATGAATAATTAATTACTTAATTAGTCTATAAACTGATATTTATCCCACAGGTGATATACATTGTTCTTTTAGTTACATAATCATTTGGTACTTCTGTGTGATTTTGGAGGTACATTTTTCCAATCTCTTCAACTGCATTGAAACCTTGGGTCTCCATAATGTAGAGCCACATTAGATTCTTTAATGTAATAGTCAGGACAGGCTGGGTTATGTTACAATAACAAGCAATCCCCAAATCTCAGTAGCTTAAAACAGCAACACAGGTCTGTTTCTCACTCAGCTCATGTTCATGGTGGATTGACTTCTGCATCATATTTGTCTTCACTACAGGATCCAGGCTGATGGAGCACCTATAACTGGAAAAATGCTGGTCACCATGGAAAAGGAAAAAAGGAGCTTCTGCTTGAAAGTGACACTGCCCAGGGTCAGGAGCAAATCAAAATGTCTGATAATATAAAGAGCATATAACTTATCATTTTAAAGCATTTAGACGTGGATAGAACTTTTGAAATGCTTCACTGGAATTGGAACAGTTTATTCTTTGTTCTCAGAGCACAGAAGGTTATAGGCCTCAGAGTTAAGATCTAGTTCTTATTCAATGGTTAAGGAAAGGCAGCTAACAAGATGGAAACTAACAAGAATCCATGTATCATTATCGGGTTAGTTTTCCAATACAGAGCTTTATAACAGGTATCGATTCCAAATCTATAGCAATATTGTAGGTCTCATCCTTGGGGTAGCTGGACAGAGTCTTGGGGTGGTGAAACTCCTGAGCCTATTGTCTTTGGTAATGACTAGCCTCACTCTTCTACTCCTGAATGCTATTGCTAATAATAATTACAAATATTATTATTTTATATGTGCTGGCAAGAAACACTGGCTAGAGCAATGGTTACTATATTCTGGAGACTAATACTAGCCTATGAACATGTCTTTGCCAACCTAGTATAGTGAGAAAAATAAGTAATATTTAATGAGTGCAATTGACTGGATGTTTATGTTCCCTCAAAATTCATATGTTGAAATCTTGACCTAATGTGATAGTATTTGGAGACTTAGGGGGTAATTAGGTCAAAAGTGTGGAGCCCTCAAGAATGAGATCAGTGCCCTTATAAGAAGAGGCCTAATGGCCATCTGTGAACCAGGAAGAATGTACTTACCAAGAACCCAATCATTCTGGCATCTTCATCCCAGCCTCCCAGCCTCCAGAATGTGAGAAATAAATATTTGTTACTTAAGCCACTCAATTTGTAGTAATGTGTTAGAGAAGCCTGGAATAAGACAGTGAGTAAGGTTTGCATAAAACTTTTTAATTCAAAAGGCTGTACTTGATTTCAAAATTATACCCTTACTGTTTTTGAGAGAAAATAAATTTTTTGTAAATTAAAAATACACCAAATACTGCTTATTACCTATCAGATTGACAAAAATTCAAAAGTTAAACATTAATAGCCCGGCCAGGAGGTCAAGATTTGATTCCCTGTCAGGCACATGCCTGGGTTGAGGCTCGATCCCCAGTAGGGGTGTGCAGACGGCAGCTCTAATTCTCTCTCATCATTGATGTTTCTATATCTCTCTCTCCATCTCCCTTCCTCTCTGAAATCAATTAAAGAA
>NW_005871178.1:2849563-2874915 GCF_000147115.1 Myotis lucifugus
ATATATATATATATATATATATATATATATATATATATATAAAGTTTAACCATATAATCTTTTGGTGAGGCTGTAGACTGACAGGTACTTTTATATGTTGCAGGTGGGAATGTAAAATAATATGATTTGCATGAAAAAGAATTTAGCAATATCTAGAAAAATTATATATGTATTTTTACTTTGACCCAACCATCCTGCTGTTTGAAATGTCTCCCAAATTTATACTGGCAAAATAGATATGAGATGAGCTATTAATTGCTCTAGTGTCATGGTAACAAGACACTGGAGATGCCCATTTTTTAGTGGGCTGTTGAATAAGAAGTGGCCCATCCACACAAAGGAAGCTGTAAAGAAAATAAGAAATAACTGTGTGTACTGCTATGGAGTGAATTCTAGGATATGTGTTTGTTGAAAACCAACATGAAGAAAATTGTGTGTGGTATGTTACTACTTATCTAAGAAAGCTGAAGGGGGAGGGGATAAAATTACAGATATATGCTTATATTTTTAAAAAGGCTAACCCAAAACTAATAAAAGCAAAAAAAAAAAAAAAAAGCAGCCTTCTATAGGAGAGAGCAATCAGGGTAGAGAGGACAGGGATAGTAGCTACATTTTTTCTCTATATACTTTGGTAAATATGTCTTATTTTGTAAATTTTACATAATTATGAAATAAAGTTAAATTAAAAAATAAATACCTGAACATTAGAATCAAAATGAAACAAATGAGTCTAACTCTATATTGAGTAGATGCCATTACCACAGAGAGAGGAACTATTTCAAGTACTTAAGAAAACACACCAGTAACTTCACTATATATTCTTTATGGAGTATACCCAAATAACAAAAAATATTGTAAACTGTAATCACATTGTTGGTGGTAGAGGCAGTATCGTTGATCTAAAACTTTCTTGTGTGTGTTTTCTAGAATAAAGCAATTGGGCAATTATATTGAGGTATTTGGGAACCAAGATTTTTGCTATGGGAACAAAGATATACAAATGTAAGAACAGCGAGGTTCATTTAAATACCTTGAATCCTACCCTAGCCGGTTTGGCTCAGTGGACCTTGCTTGCAGGCTCAATTCCCAGCCCTGGTGTGTGGGAGGCAACCTATGGACATGTTTCTCTCTCTCTCTCTCTCTCTCTCTCTCTCTCTCTCTCTCTCTCTCTCTCTCCCCCTTCCCTTCACCTCCCTTCACCCCCTCCCTCCTAAAAATCAATGGAAAAATATCCTTGGGTGAGAATTAACAACAACAACAAAAACACCTTGAATCCTGAATTTGAATTGGAAGTACAACTATGAACTCACAGTATATTTTGTTGTTGTTGTTTTTTGTGTTTTTTTTTCCACAGTATATTTTATCTTAAATAAATAAAAAAGTATTTTCCTGCTTTATCTATTGAAAAAGCCTAGAAACAAGAACAAAATAGCAAAGAGTACCCAGATTATGGCATCTAATTACCACTTCCCACTAAAAGAAATCAGAGCTTCTTGGAAAAATGGCTGGTTCCATATTTGAAACAGAAAACATACAAGTTGAGCCTGGAACATCATGACATCCAAGAAAACAAGAAAGTTATCAAGGAATCCTTAAGTCATGCAAAAAGGCTGAGCAATCCAAGAGAAAGAATGACCTAGTCTCAGAAGTCATCCTGTCATTTCTGCCATATTGTATTCACTAGAAGTGAGTCACTAAGTCCAACCCACACTCAAGGGAAGGGAAATTAGGATCCACACATTGACGGGAGTTTCGAAGAATTGGTGGGCATATCCTAAAACCACCACGATTGGTCTCCTTTTTTTCTTTTGCTTTTATCTGCTTATGGCATCCTAAAGTGATAGAAACTCTAGTCTCAGAAATTTACCCTAATATAAAAAAGACTGCAGTCAGTTTTCAATATGTTGGGGGACTGTAACCTACATTTTTCTCATGAGATTAAGGTGTCTCCTTACTTATTATCAGGAGAGTCAAACTAAAAGGAACACTAATCCATATATATATATATATATATATATATATATATATATATATATATATAAATAAAAGGCTAATATGCTGACCAGTTGCAAGGACATGCACTGACTACCAGAGGGTAGATGCTCAACGCAGGAGCTGCCATGATGTGCACTGGCCATTTACAGAGAAACAGCACCACGGACCTGGGGCCTATAAAGCAACACTCAGCTTCCCCCAAGTGGGACACAGGCCCGGCCAAAACCCTGGAGTGACACCCCACTAAATTGCAGCTGATGGTGCCAAGACCCCATGGCACAAAATGCCACCCACAGCCCAACCCAGCCCATCCCAGAAAGGGTTGCTGTGGGCGCCGGGTAATGACATCATGTAGCAATGCCCGGCTTCCTCTCCCTAGCAACAACTAGCCTCCTTGCAGTTTCTTCAGCCCAGGAACACGACTTGCTTTATAGCCACGTGCAAACATTTCACACTTTAATCAAATGTCTGCGAGGCATTTTCCTGTGCCTCATCTCATTTGATCCTCACAGAAGTCCTGGAGTAGGTAGATAGGAGACTCGGTGGAACCCTATTTTCTTTTCATTAGCCAGAAAATGGAGATTTAGAAAGTTTAGAAATTTGACCCGACTGAAAAGAAGTAAAAAATGGTGGACCTTGAAAATGACTTCAGGTTTTCTCACTGCGCAGAATATAGTCAAACACTACTGCAATTAAGCATTTCACCCTTTGTTCTCCTTGCATGATCTACAATAATCTGCTTCGTGTTAATATTTACTGCTGTGTTGCTGACAATTACCTGAAAGAGAAGTTGGGGTGCTTCTCTGGGCTGGAAAAAGTTTAGCTACATCACAAAGCAGGTCTAATTAAGGAAGTTTATTCTATATATATAAAAAGCTAAGTTGACTTGTGCATGCGCGATACATATAAAGCTCTTGCTGGCGCCAATCGCACGTGTGTGTTTCAATCTGTCATTGTCAATCATGAATTTGGTTGACACTTCTATTATAGAGAAAGGGCGAATAGCGATATTAAAATATTTCTTCTAATTAATTTCCTTTCAATGTGCACAAATTTGTGCACCGGGCCACTAGTAGTATATAAAATAAATTATTTTTAAAGGTGAAAATAATATATTGAAACAATTTGAAAAAAACAGAAGGATGAAGATTTTTGGGTAAGAAAATACTGAAGGAGCCTGGCCAGTGAGGCTCATTGGTTGTGCAGTGACCTATGAACCAGGAGGTCATGGTTCGATTCCCAGTCAGGGCACATGCCGGGTTGTGGGCTTGATCCCCAGTGAAGGGTGTGCAGGAGGTAACCAATCGATGATTCTCTCTCATTGATGTTTCCATCTCTCTCTCTCCTTCTCCCTTCCTCTCTGAAATCAATAAAAACATATTTAAAAAAGAAAGAAAATACTGCAGGGTAGGGTAAATTCTGAAGGGTAAATTCATTTGTAGTATCACTAAAAATTCTCAGTGAGATTAAAGGAGAGCAAATGTACAGGATTGTTACAAGTAAATGAACAAAGGCCAACTCTTAGCTTCTTGTCTCCCAAATATCCCCAGGCTCATCATAATCAGAAATACTCATAGTAGGCTGGACATAATCCCATAGCTTCCTTGACTGGAAATCATATCTTGTGCAAAACACATGATATAAGCTTAACAAAAACACTGTTTCCTCCTCATCTCTCAGACATCGACCTGGTCTTATAGCAACTCTCGGATGCACTGTATCTTTCTTTTTGCATGTCTTTTTCCTCCATCATCTTATCTAATAATCTAATAAAAGAGAAATATGTAAATTGACCGTCTCTTCGCAATGCCCCACAGCCAATCAGGAGCGAGTATGCAAATCAATCCAACAAAGATGGTGGCAGGCCCGCCCCCTGGCCTCTCTGGGCCTCTGGGCAGCATGTCTCCTCAGGGCCTCCCTGCTGCGCTCCACATCTGTCAACCATCTTTGCAGCCTCTCTGTGGCCCAGCCCCCGGCCTCAGAGGCAACCTTCTGGTGCCTGAGGTCGTAGCTCCCGGTGTCTGGCATCTCCCTTTACCTCACCCCTGCCCCACTGCTCTGGTAAACAAAACCCTAGTGTTGGAGCAGCCCCACGGGCTCGGATGTGTGTGGGAGCTCGCTGGGTGCACAGTTAGCACGCCTGGGAGCCCTGGGCCAGCCAAGGGGCGATCGCTGGGTGCACAGTTAGCTCACCCCGGGAGCCCTGGGCCAGCCAAGGGGCGATGGTGGCGGCCGTGGCGGCAGCAGCAGGTGGCTCAGCTTTGTTTTGAATAGATGAAAGAGGCCACCTACACAGTAACCCAAATTATCAGATCTCCCTCCTCCCTATCTCGCCAAATCAAGAGGGGAGGGGCGATGGGCGTGGAGGGAAGGCGGACGGGCAGGAGGTGGAGGGCGGAGGAGGGAGAGGATGACGAAGGGGGCCAATTGCATCCCACTTTCACAATGGGAAAGTGAAACGCACCCAACCTCTCCAGTCCTCCCTGCCTCCGCAGCCAGGGGAAGGAAGGCCTATTCTTGCACGAATCTTCGTGCATCGGGCTTCTAGTATCAGATAATCTGAGTAGTTCTTGGACTCTGTGCAGCATGGTCACATGGGGTGTTTATTTAAAGACACATTTCTAGAGACAACCACACACCTACCAAATCAGAAAATCTTGGATTGTAGCCCAGGAATATGTATCTTTAAAAAGATCCACAGCGTGAATTTTTTTGTATGATAAAGCTCAAGGACTACTGGATTAGGCTGTGAACATCCTGAGAACAAGGTCTGAGTCTTACTTATCTTTGCATTCTTAGTCTCTCACCGTGTATCCTCGTACCTTTACTGGCAGAACCAGCCTTAGCACTTTAGAAAGTGTTAGATAAATGTCTGTGGAATTGAATTGAGTTGGAAAAGTATGCACATATTATGGAGGTTTAACTCCAGAAAGTCATGATATGATGAGATTCTTTGGCCTTGTATGGGTTTGATAAGGTGGTCATGTATTCTTTTTGCCTGTCTAGCATCTGTTATCTTTTATAATAATAAAACTTTAGCCAAAACCGGTTTGGCTCAGTGGATAGAGCGTCGGCCTGTGGACTGAAAGGTCCCAGGTTCGATTCCAGTCAAGGGCATGTACCTGGGTTGTGGGCGCATCCCCAGTGGGAGATGTGCAGGAGGCAGCTGATGGATGTCTCTCTCCCATCGATGTTTCTAACTATCTATCTCTCTCCCTTCCTCTCTGTAAAAAATCAATAAAATATATTTTTAAAAAAAACACTTTATTTTTCATTATGAGAGCCACACCTCTCTTATGCTCCATTCTTTTATTTATTTTTTTATTGCATGTTTTAATACATGTTTATAGAGAAAAGGAGAGGGAGAGAAAGATAGAAACATTGATTGGCTGCCTTCTGCATGCCCCCTACTGGGGATCGAGCCCACAACTGGGCATGTGCTTTGACATGGAATTGAACCAGTGACCTCTTAGTGCATGGGGGAAGAGGTGAAGGGTAACACTCAGTCCACTGAGCCACACTAGCCGGGCACATGCTCCATTCTTGTAGTTTGAGAGGCACTGATACTACTTTCTCTGCAGAGGAGGTGAATATGTGACACAGGTTTGGCCAATCAGAACACACATTCTCCCAGACTACTGTTCAGAAATGGATGCGTGACCCAATGAGAGCTCAGCCCCAGATTTACTGGTGCTGTTAGGAAAGAGGTGGCTTCTTCATTCTGGGTTTGCTAAGCTGGTGGAACATGAATCTGGATTTTCTAATGGCCAACTTTGACACCACCTAATCTACTTTTTGTCTCTATAGATTTGCCTATTTTGGACACTTCATATAAATAGAATTGTACAACATGTGGATATTTTTGGATGACTTCTTTCACTTAGCATAATGTCTTTAGGATTTTTCATGATGCAGCATGGAAAAGCTGGCACTCTCACTGTGTGTGGTCTCTCTGCTTCATTTCTTTTTATTGCCCAATAATATTCCCCTGTACAGATATACTCCATTTTGTTTATCCATTCATCAGTTAATGGACATTCAGATACTCCTTGACTTCACATGGATCAGTAAATTCTTTTTTATGGTTAAGTATTTTAAAACAGTGAAAGGGTTGTAATACAGATAGTCGAAATCAAATATTGAAACATGATTTGATGAGTGACGCGTATGATTTGATGGGGACAATTAAGAAACTATGGAAATTTAAGGCAGTGCTAGAAAACCAGAAATGTAGCATTTATGTAACAATGCTGCATTTGTGTATTGGGCTTCGATTCACATTTGAAGTTTCATAATTATAAATCAGTGTTTCATAACTATGATATGATGGCTTTAAGGTCGGCAGCTGGTGCCTTTAAAATTCGGCTCTGAGTGTTTATCACCTGCTGATTGTCTGTCACCTGCTGATTGTCTACCTCTCTTTCCCTTTCACAGTCAGTGAAGATATTTATGATTGTCGGTAAAACAAGACTCCAGTTCCTCCCCCGGCCCCTCTCCTAAAGGCTCTGAAACAAGGACACAAACTTCTTCAAATTTTATCAGCATTTTTATGGCTAACAATTATAGGAAAGCAGATGAAATATCACAATCAATGGGTCTCTAAGAGACAGTAAAGGTGGGGCCTTGAGAATCTTTCTCTATGGACTGGGAAGAATCAATTTCTACTCTGGCCCCTAAATCCAAAGCCCCATTGCTGAGCCAAGTATACTTTTATCCTCATTAAAATGGAAGTATCTGTGATTACAAGGCAAGGTATATACCATTTATCATTTAGTATGAAAAAGTATGAGCAGATTAAAAACATTTGCAAGGGGTAATCTCAAAAATAAAGAAAAGTAGAAAGAATTATATAAAAAATCCCTTTGTATTCATAATACAACTCTTGAGCTAGTTGGGGTGAGGACCAAATGAGATCATATATAGAAAAGCCTTTAGCATAGAGCCTTACTCTCAGTTGGCTTTCAATAATGAATTCTGCACAGTCAAGTTTCAATTGAAGAAGCAGAACCTCTAAGTAGAGGTTATTATAGGGATTTGACCTCATAATAATTGTGGGGGCTGGTTTCATAGTCTATGGGGCTGTTGTCTTTGTGCCTGGTGATGGAGCCTAAAAGTTAGCAGAATGAGCTAGAACCTGCATGTCTATCACTGCCTCCAAGCCTCCAACTTCAGTGATGTGAGTGACCAGCAGAAGATGGTGTTCTTTGTCATGGGGATAAATGCATAGCTGGCCCAGCAGTTGGAGTTGCTAAAGTAGGATCAGGAGTTAAAGGAGCTATGGGTCTGGGGGCTACCTCATGCCAATAAGATCAGTATCAGATAAGTATGTGAGCTACAAGAGAGCCTAGTACCCTGCAGTGACTTTTCAACATAAAAAATGTGGCTGTGACTTCACTTTGCCTTCCAAATCTCATGCAAGATGTTTCTTGTGGCTTGCTAGTCCAGAATTATGCAGGGAAAGTTCAGGGATATGTAGTTTCTGTTATCTATCACTGTGTAACAAACTGCCCCAAACCCATAGCTTAAAACAGTAACAATCATTTATTTAGCCCAGGAAAATGCAATTTGGGCAGGGCTCAGTGAGGACAGCTTATCTGTGCTCATTGGACATCAACTAGGGTGGCTCTAGTTGATCAGAGGCTGGCTGGGGACTGGAGTCATCTAAGTCTAGCTACTCCCATGTCTGGTGGTTCATGCTAGCTGTCAGCTGGAACAGTTGGCAGTCTCATTTTGTGTGGTCTCTCTGACATGGCAGCTGCATGGTAGGCAGGCTTTTTATTGGAGATTCAGGATTCCAAAGATATATGACCCGAGAGAGAGAATGAGCGATATAGAAATAGAGGGGGGGGGGGTGGGGTGGGGAGAGAGGGAAATAGACTTTCTATTCTGGTTTTGTCATTTATTAGCTATGTCACTTTAAGCAGGTCATTTATTCTCTCTGAACCTCGGTTCTCAAATTTTAAAAATCAGGACTTATTTTGGGTTGCCCAGAAGAAAACCTCGGGGCAATAACTGGAGTGAAAGTGGTTTATTTGGGAGTTAATCCCAGGAATTATCAGAAGGTTATCTGGGGCGGATACAGTGAAGGGAAGTATGTCAGTAGTAGGCACTTAATTAAGCAAGTTACTCCTGTGGGCAACTAGTACTAAAACCTCTGGGGAACCCTGGGAAACACTGCAGAATTTCAGAGCTGTCTCACCCAAGGATCGAGGGTAACTGGGATCCTTATACATTCACTCCCATCAGTCATTGGTTAAGGACTGGGGAGGGGTGCGTTAATCCCTCCGTACGTTTGTTCTGCGAAGTTTGTCCATGCAGGTGAGGAAAACTCCAGACAAAGGGATACAGGCATTGTTAGCAAAAAATTTAAGATTTCACTGGAAATAGTAAGAGCTGAAGGGATATGAATGAGGCACTGACAGGCTTTGCTACAGAGGATATTAGTTGTTTTTTTAAGGTGGTTGAGTTATTAAAAGTGAGATGATATAAAAAAAATCCTCTCCTGGTGGGATGGCTTCTCTCCTTGCTTTGGCATTCCCCCAGAACAGGATTCAAGAGAGCCCTGGAGCACCCCACTCCAGGACCCCCTCCCCCACCATCATAGAGTTTTCTTTTTTGGGGGGAGGGGTTGTTAATTTTCACCCGAGAATATTTTTTCCATTGATTTTTAGACAGTGGAAGGGAGAGGGAGACACAGAGAGAGAAATATCGATGCATCAATTGGTTGCTGTGAGAGAGACACCTCAATTGGTTGCCTCCTGCATGCCCTGATGGATTGAGCCTGCAACCCTTCAGTTTAGTACGCAGGTCCACACCATATCCACTGAGCCAAACCAGCTAGGGCCCTGGAGCTTCCAACAGTCCCACATCACCACTGTCAATTTCCTAAAAGGCAGTATGGAGAAATGGCAATCATTGGCATGGATTACCTCCTTTCCTCAATGGATTTAAGGGCTAATTATCTTAAATTCTACCTATATCTCTAATAACCGGTTACTAACCAGCTTAGACCATATGGCTGGTTCCTCATAACTGAGATTTATTCACATAAGGCTAGCTATCCTCCTTAATCTTATTCAGGCTCTTACTCTTTCTAGACCCCCCCCTGCCCCCCCCCCCCCCCCAATGTGTGCTGGAACTCATGATCTGGTGACATGTCCAAGAATGACTGCAAACACACGTTATTATTATATTGGGCTCCTAAATTTGTGGCCATTTGATAGTTAACCACACATCTTTTAAAAAGTATGTATTTTAAAAATTGATTTCAGAGAGGAAGGGAGAGGGAGAGATAGGAATATCAATGATGAGAATCACTGATTGGCTGCCTCCTGCACGCCCCCTACTGGGGATGGAGCCCACAACCCAGGCATGTACCCTTGACCAGAATGGAAAACGGGACCCTTCAGTCCCGAGGCCAAACCGCCTAGGGTCCACACATCTTTGAAGGTTTTGGTATGATTTGGGTGTGCAGGATTAGGGGAGCACAGGAAAGAGGGAAAAGCAGAGTGTGGGTGTGTGTTTGTGAAGTTCTTACAACAACGCGTTTTGAGGTGTGTGAGTCGGGAGGATCTGACTTGGCGCTGTGAATATAAGGGAAGAGACCACTGTGAAAGGGGCAAGCTTGGTGCCTCACACAGAAGATAAGCAATAGCCTGGTGTCCGAAGGCTGGAGTCCCAGTGCCTGCTGCCACTGCCAGCTCGGCAATGCTCCTCGAGTCTTGCCCCGTGGGAATGGCAGGCAGTACTCAGGGTTACAGCGGGGAGCGAGGGGACATGCCAGCAGCGCGCTCAGAGCGGTGTTGCAGCACGGTGCGCGCGCCAATCTTGTTTTCTCCTCTATTAAGAAAAAGGCGGGTTAGATAATGCCGTCCACATCCCAGTAAGTAGTCAGGCTGCGAAGCGGCATGCGAAGGCCCGGAACCCTCGCCGCCCTCTCTCCTTGCTCCTACCCTGGGAGAGACCCCGCGCAGGCCGTGGGGGGGCCGAGCTCCCCAGCCTGAGTGTCCAGGCGCCCCCACCCCGCGCTCTTTCTCCGCTCTGTTGCCGGGGCTCGGGCACGGCCTAACTCTAGCGCGGGCCAATGGCGACGCGGCCCGGGCTCCGCCCAGCTCCAGAGCGGGCCAATGGCGACGCGGCGCGAGCACCGCCCTGACCGTGCGCGGGCCAATAGCGGCGTGGCCCGGGACGGGGCCGCCCTCAGCCCGGCGGGGAGGCGGGGAGGCGGCCGCCGGCTCCGCCCCGCTCCCCTCTGACCCGGTGTCTGGTTTCTCCGTCTTCCTGTTCCAAACCACGTGGACACGTGGGGGGCTGCGGGTCCGCGGTAGGGAACCCGGGTCGCCACCGCCGCTGTCGCCGCCGCCGGGGGTGCGACCCCGCGCCTGTCCGAAGTAGCCGCACCTCGGGCGCCCACGCCTTGCGCAGAGCGCGCACATGGCGACTCAGGCGCACTCCCTCAGCTACGCGGGCTGCAACTTCTTGCGCCAGCGTCTGGTTCTGTCGACTCTGAGCGGGCGCCCGGTCAAAATCCGAAAGATCCGGGCCAGAGACGACAACCCGGGCCTCCGAGGTAATTGGGGACTGGCAGCGCGGAGGGTGCGTGCGGGGGGCCCGGGGAGACCGCGCTGATGTCCTGGGGGCCGGCGCGCGGGGAGCCTCAGGGTCCCGCGGGCGCTTTGGGGAGGGCGGGTGGCGGGTGGCGGGTCGCCCCCAATCACGAACGCACCCGAGGCGGTGGGGAGGCGGGGTCGGGCCCGAGGGGGTGAGCTCGGAGGGGTGAGCTCCGCCGTGCGCCGCGCTCCACGTCTCCAGGGCGCTGGTTGTAAACAGGTCCACGTTTTCCAGCATTACGTGTTGCAGCAAATCCCAGGGTTCGCTCCCTCGCTTGTCTTCAGCCCCTCTTGCTCTCTCCATACACGTCTCAAAGGAGAAAAAACAGTTTGTTGGACCGAAATGTGGTGACTGGGCAGATGTAAAGATGGAGGGGGATTTGGAGCGAAGAGTACTACTGGTTGGTTCCGTGCCCTGTCCCAAAACGGGTCTCAGTGGCAGCTGCCCCCTTGGACAGCGGCTGTCCCTGTCGCCATGATTTCTCGCCTGCCCTCACACCTTCCCCTGCCTGTGGATTAAAGAATCTTTGAAAATGCTGTTTGCTTTCCACGGTGGTGACGGTGATTGATGTGCGCAGGACAGGAGCTTTGAGATAAATTTTTAACAGTCAGGGGCCTAATTGCCTTGACTTGAGTAAAGTGTTGGTGACAAGCGCTAAACTACAGGCTTCCAAGCGCCCCTTTTTTGCCCGACAAAAGTAGATAGATTAAAAGTAGGCCCCGTTTAAACACACATAGATTAAATGGCTCCGATTTTCAACTGGTCCCCTGGAGTAAGACGCGTGCATTTTTAAAAAAAGCTTCCGTGTGTTTATCCCAAATTGGGAGACTCCGTTGAAGAAAGAAAGGGAAAAGAACAAAACACAACCAACCCTTGTCTGCAGATTGAAGGAGACGGTTTGTGGTTGGCCCTGGAAGCTTTCTGGGTCGTGTTGATGTATTTAATTTTTTTTTTTTTTTGCACTGGCTTCTGTACCAGGTGGCCAGCCAGTTTCATCATCTGGCTGTCTGTTCTGGACAGTTACATGTGTGCCTCTCTTGAATGGTGATTGGTTGCACGGTCAAGGGAAAATGCCATGTCATTGATGGAGATACAAGGTTAGGAAAGAAAGAACCAGAAGACCTCCATACGGTGGAGAGGAACCTGGTGACAGTGGGAAAGGCTTACCTTGGTACATGATTCTTGCCCTTGCTGTAACTGAAGACGTTAAGGAGAGACTGCTAGCCTGGTTTATGTCAGATGCTCTTCCCCTCCGCATCTCTGCCCTTATTTTGAGTCTGGCCCTTGGGCAGAGCAATTGCTTGATTGCTCTACTCTGTGGTATTCCCAGCCAGCTCTCCCGTGCGCCTCCCGAATTAGCCTAGAGAACTCACCCCACTAGCTGGATATGGAAAGAAGACAGGCTTTTACGTCTGTGAATACTGGGCATAGCTATTTTCTTTTTTAGAGAGAGGAAGGGAAAGCGATAGAGATAGAAACATCGATGAGGGAGGAAGTCATCGATTGGCTGCCTTCTGGGGTTCGAGTCCAAAACCCCAGCATGTACCCTAACCAGTAATGGAACTGGCAACCTCTTGGTTCCTGGGTCGATGCTCAACTGCTGAGCCACACCGGCCGGGCTTTCTCTCTTTTTCTTTTTTTAAAGGAATAGTAGAAGTACTTTATCCTGGACATTGGGATTTCTCATGGCAATCTAGTGCCCATAGATAAAATTTTAGTGTCTCTCTGTTTTTCTTTTAAAATCCTCACCCAAGGATATTTTTCTTTCTTTTTTCTAATTTTATTTTAAAAATATATTAAAGTTGGGACCCTAAAGCCTTGGCAGCTGTTCGGACTCAGTGCTGGGAGGGCCAGACTATGCAGCTACCAGACTCCAAGTGCCTTCCGGCCTGGCCTGGCGGTGGAAGCATCGCAGGTTTTAAGCCCCTGCAGGGTAGTGAGTGAATTGAATCCCCAGACATCCTCCTGCGCTTGCACTCACCATAGCTCCCGAGAATATTTTTCCATTGATTTTCAGAGAGCGTGGAAGAGAGTGAAAGACAGAAATATTGATGTGAGAGAAACACATTGATTGGTTGCCTCCTGCACATGCCCAAGCCAGGGCCCAAGCCAGGATGAGCTTGCAACCAAGGTACATGCCCTTCACAGGAATTGAACCCGAGACCCTTGGGTCAGCAGGCTGACGCTCTATCCACTGAGCCAAACCGGCTAGGGCTGGTGTTTGTGTCTTGACAGGTGGCCTCCAAACTAATGTTTCAATGTTCCAAAGGATGCTTTCCTGCCTTCCCTCTCCACTGTTTGTGAGCATCTCCTCACTGCCACACACACGAGCAGGGCTTGGCCACTTGGCATTTTCCTGAGAGGATGCCAGTTCTGGTCCCTGGGAGAGGTAGCACTAGTTAGCAAATGTGCTGGTATTTTTTGAGGAATACTATGTATAGCATTACTTGCCTTACCTTATTAATATACTATGGGAAGAAAGAGGCCCCTAATTTAGACCTCCTTGTGCTGGCTTCAAGGTCTCAAAAATTGTACAGACATTGTTTACTTTCTTATAGAGGTAACTGAGATATAGGTATATACTAGTACAGTCGGCCTTTCGTATCCATGGTTTTCACATCTGCAGATTCAAACAATTGTGGGTCGAAAATACTCAGGAAAAAAAAAAATCCCAGGAAGTTTCAAAAAGCAAAACTTGAATTTGCCACTCACCAAGCACTATGCTGAATCCATGCAAATGAAATGATGTGTAGGCATACCCTGCTGTAGCCTGATTCTGTTTTTTCATCTATAAAGTGGGGCTGGTACTGCAGCCTTTTATATAAGGGACTTGATCATTTACAGAGTCTTATATCTGCAGGGTCCTGGAACCAATCCTCCACGGTTGCCAAGGGATGACTGTACATGCATTCATAGATATGCATGGATATATGTATATATACTCATGTAAGTGTATGTGCATATACACATATACATAGATACATATAGCCCCTGACACATGTTATCTGGTGATAGTCAAACAAGTCCTTGTGAAGATGCAGCTAATGGGCTGCGTTACCAGTCACCTTTCCCTTTCTGACTTTTCCTGAACTCAGATTCTGAGAGTTGGAAAAAACACAGAGCATTTCTAATAAAATCTTCTGCTTGCAGCTTACGTGCAGAATTACATCTCTCAAAAGTGCTTGCTTCAACATTCCTGCTGGTGTGGGCTTTGGAGGGTGGGGATGGTGCAGTCATTCAGAAAAGGTTTATTGAACCCCAGTATGTGCAAGGCTTTGTGGGGGTGTAAATGTGAGAAGCTGGTTTCCCCACTCTCCAGGAGTTTTCTAAGGAAGAGCTTGACAGAGTAGCTGGAGTAACTTGAAGTAGGAAGAGCTGAATGTTGTAAAGGGGCTCATTGGTATAAGAGCGAGACTTCCCTGGAGGTTATGAAGGAAGGCTTTCTGGATCTGCTTCTGATCTGGGCAGATAGGATTGAGATGGTGGCTACGAGGATCATTGTAGGTGAAAGAAACAGCTTTTAAGTCAAAGAGTTCTTTTTAAAAAATGTATTCTGTTGAGGTAGAATCTTTAATTTGTCATAGATGTAGTAGTTTGGTGGTTAAGAGCTTGGGCTCAGAATTAGACTCAGTTTGAGTCCTGGTTCTGCATTTGCTATTAGCTCTTGGGCCTTGAGCAAATTCTTTAACATTTCTGATTCTGTTTTTTCATCTATCAAGTGGGGCTGGTACTACCAACTTCATAGAGTCATTGTGAAGGTTAAATGAAATAACACTTCAAAGTGCACTGAACAGTGCCTGGCATTTAGGAAGAGTAAGTGTTAGCTGGTTTTATCATATATACTTCTACCCACTGGGAATAGTTCTCTCTGGGATCTGAAATCTGTTCCCCCATCTATATGAAAACTTTTCAGATACTTAAAGGGAATTATGACTTCTCTTTGTTTTCTCTTTTTGGTCTAAAGGCTTTCTTTTTTGTGATGGCTTCCAGATATTTGTGTGTTATGTCATGTGTAATGTAATGGTTCTTTACCAGGGGCAGTTTTGCTCCCCAGGAGACAATTCTTTTTTTAAAAAATTGAATTCAGAGAGGAAGAGAGAGGGAGAGAGAGATAGAAGCATCAATGATGAGAATCATTGATTGGCTACCTCTTGCACGCCCCCTATTGGAGATCAAGCCCACAACCCAGGCATGTGCCCTTGACTGGAATCGAACCCGGGACCCTTCATTCTGTAGGCCGACACTCTATCCACTGAGCCAAACCTGCTAGGGCTGGAGACATTTTTTTGTTGTCACAACTGGGAGGCTGCTCCTGGCATGTAGTGGGTAGAGCCCAGGGATGCTGCTAGACATCCTAAAATGCATCAGACAGCTCCCCACACAAAGAATTATTCTGTCCAGAATATCAATAGTGCTGATGTTGAAAAACCCCGACCGTCTGGACTTAATTATTAAGCCTTTTATTTTCTCCAATCCCTAATGTTTGGGAAAGCAGTATGTGGTCCCAAGAAAACTGTACAAGGATTCAGAAGGGGATGAAACAGCTCAAACTCTGTGACTTCTGACAGATCAGTTAATCTTTTAAATAAAACTGCCTTCTTCCATGCAAAGGGATTATAAATAATGAGAAGAATTTGAACCCCCCCCCCCCAAAAAAAAAAAAGATGATCTTGGAATAGTTTTTATTATATAACCACATGTAATTTTTGCTTCACTCTTGAGGAGTATGAACAATTATGTTGTCTCATTAGACTCTTCCTATCATTGAGGAGGAAATACATATTTTTTGATTGCTCTTTTACTAAAAGTAAAAAAAGCCAAGATGGTTAAGTGTGATAGCTGGTGAAGTTGAACATCCCTGAGTGACAGACTCCCCAGGAAAGAGAGTTCATCCACCTCTAGCCTGGAGGGCCTGTTCTCACATCCAACTGCATGATGGACATGGCTGTTGCTCATGTTGTAAAGCAGCTGTCCAAAATGCCTCTGTCTCTGGATTTCTCAAGGGCTTTGTCTTGCAGGGTTCAGTTTAGTTAACATTTTCTTGGTAAGGTGAGGTCTAAATGGAAAAAAATTCACCAGAATGATAGCTGTTTAAAGTGGGAACATAGAAATGATGGACTTGGCAAGAGCACTGGTTTAGTAGTTAGGACGCAGGACTGCCACCACCCCAGTTCCTGAGCAGGTCATGTGACCAAGCGTCACAGTCTTCCCCTGGGAAATTAGAGAGAGTTTTGGGTCCATAGGAGTGTTGCACTTGGCTTAACCAGATGAGATTCTGAAAAAGGAGGGGTAAATAGAGTTTTAATCAAAAGAATCCTTTAAAATATTCTGATTAAACTTGCTGCATAGAGGTTCTTTGAGAGGTAAAACATCTTTTGATTAAACTGATGCATTGTTTTAGGATCAATCTGGCTGTTCGTAAATTGGATTTTCTAAGAGGAGAATTGTAAGGGAAAACTGTTTTTCTCCTCTACTCTCCATACTTTTGACACCTGATAAGTGGTTCCCCCCCTACATCAAGTAATTCTCTAGTTCTCAGCTGACACAAACTTAACTCTTAAGCTATCTGTTATGGGGATAAGAATCAGATCCCAAAAGGTAAGAACTCAGTCCCACAAGACTGCCCCTACTTCAGATGCCAACACAAGTCCTGATAGAAAATCTTGGTCACTTGCACTTCCGACCACCCAGCTGTAAATTGGGGGTTTCCGCAATCCCCACCTTGAGTCTGATAATCTGTTAGAATGACTCAAAGCTCAGGGAAACATTGCTTACACTTGCCAGTTTATTATAAAGGATATTAAAAGGGATACTGATAAACAGCCAGATGAAGAGTTATATATAACTACTTCAGGTTTGGAAGGGTCCTGAAGTAGGGTCTGCCACCTTCCGAGAACTTGGATTCCTTCCCTAATCTACAAATTCTCTCCTTGTTCGAGAGTTTTTATAGGTCTTAATCTCTGTGTTTGACATGCTCTCTGCCCCACTTCCATTCCTGCCTAGGCCTGAAAGTTCCAACCTTCATTCCCGCCCCCCCCCCCCCCCCAACCTTCTAATCATTTGGGGTCTTTCTGGTAACCAGCCCCAAGCTCCATTCTGAGGCTAAGTCATCTCATCAGCATAAACTGTAGTGCTTTCAAAGGGACTCCTTATGAATAACTTTAAAAAGACGCTCTATCACTTTGGAACTTCCAAGGATTTTAGGAGGTCAAATGTATTTTTTGTTGTACCACAAGGATGTACCAGTATGGTCTGGGACTCAGAGTTGTTGATAGATAAGTGGATTTGGGGAAGGCCGAAGACTATCTTATCTAATAAAAGAGAAACATGCAAATTGACCGTACATCTGCCACACTCACCAGCCACGCCCACCAACCAATCAGGAGCGAGTATGCAAATAAATCCACCCAAGATGGTGGCAGCCACGGAGCTGGAGCGAACAAGCTTGGGTTGCCCCTGGCGATGGAGGAAGCCAAGCTTCCCGCCTGCCCTGGCCGGCTGTGGGCTCTGCTCAAGGCTACAAAGTTTCAATTATAGAAGATAAATAAATCCCACATACCTGCTTCCAGCCGCTGTGGCCTCCGCTCAAGGCGGGTCTGGGAGCCTGGGTTGCCCGGGTCCGTGGCCAGCCTGCAAACAGCCCTCAGCCCTTCACCCAGGCTGGCCAGGCACCACAGCAGGGACCCCCCAACCATGAAGGGGGTGTAGCCAGCTGGCAAACAGCCATCAGCCCCTCACCCAGGCTGGCTAGGCACCCCAGCAGGGAGCCCCAACCTGAAGGGGGTGTGGCCAGCCGGAAAACAGCCATCAGCCCCTCACCCAGGCTGGCCACACCTTCATGGGGTGAGGGTCCCCGCTGGGGGGCTTGGCCAGCCTACAAACAGTCATCAGCCCCTCACTCAGGCTGGCCAGGCACCCACCCCCAGCGGGGACCCTCACCCCATGGGGACATGGCCGGCCTGCAAACCACCACAGGCCCCTTGCCCAGGCCACCCCACACCCCAAGGGAACCCCACCCTGATCCGGGACACCCTTCAGGGCAAACCAGCTGGCCCCCACCTGTGCACCAGGCCTCTATACTAATAAAAGGGTAATAGGCTAATTAGACTGGGAGACCTTCCAGGAGACCTTCTGGACATTCTTCTGGACAAAGCCATGGTGGCGGGGCCGAGGTAGAGGCGGTTAGAGGCCAAAAGGGGAGGGCAGTTGTGGGTGATCAGGCTGGTGGGGCCGGGGCCGTTGGGGGTAAGCAGACCAGCAGGGGGGACAGTTGGGGGCAAGCAGGCCATCAGTGGGGGTCAGTTGGAGTTGATCAGGACAGCGGCGGGGGGGGCAGTTTGGAGTGAGCAGGGCAGCAGGGGGGCAATTAGGGGTGAGCAGGCCAGTGGGGAAGGAAGGTGGGGGCGAGCAGGCTGGCAGGCAGAGTGGTTAGGGGCAATCAGGCAGGCAGGCAGGTGAGCGGTTAGGAGCCAGCAGTCCCGGATTGCGAGAGGGATGTCCGACTGCCGGTTTAGGCCCGATCCCTGTAAACCGGCAGTAGGACATCCTTCGAGCAGTCCCAGATTGGAGAGGGTGCAGGCCGGGTTGAGGAACACCTCCTCCCCCGTGCACGAATTTTGTGCACCGGCCACTAGTCCTAATGATAAGTGTAGATTGAATATTGCCCTGTTACTTGGGAACCTGCCCTCTGTGCCTCTATTGATTGTGAAAGTTTGCTCCCTTGTGATGATTATTAATTGCCCTAAACAAGATGCTAATCTTTTTTTAAAAAATATATTTTATTGATTTTTTACAGAGAGGAAGGGGGAGGGATAGTTAGAAACATCGATGAGAGAGAAACATTGATCAGCTGCCTCCTGCACACCTCCTACTGGGGATGTGCCCACAACCAAGGTACTTGCCCTTGACTGGAATCGAACCTGGGACCCTTCAGTCCACAGGCTGACACTCTCTCCACTGAGCTAAACCAGTTAGGGCAAGATGCTAATCTTTTAAAGACAAATGCCAGGAATCCTAATAGTCTATGTTCAGATCTGTTGTTGCTTGGAAGCTGGTAGAATGCTATTCTAGATGGAACTATGCACCATCTTTTTATTTTTTTAACTAAACTTTTTGTTTTCAGATAATTGCACATTGTCACGCAGTTATCATAAATAATACAAAGAGATCTGTCTGCACTTTATCCCATTTCCCCCAGTGGTAACATCTGGAAGAACTATAGTAACAATATTATAACCAGGATATTGACATTGATAAGAGTGAAGATATTTAACATTTCCATCACCAAAAGGATTCCTCATGTTGCCCTTTTATAGCCACACTCATTTCCCTCCTTTTCCCACCCATTTCTTACACCTCACGATCACGAAACTGTTCTCCATTCCTATAATTTTGTCATTTATTTTCTTTTTTTAAAATATATTTTTATTGATTTCAGAGAGGAAGGGAGAGAGATAGAGAGTTAGAAACGTCAATGATGAGAGAGAATCACTGATCGGCTGCCTCCTGCATGCCCCCGACTGGGGATCAAGCCTGCAACCCTGGCATGTGCCCTTGACCGGAATCAAACCTGGGACCCTTCAGTCTGCAGGCGACACTCTAGCCATCGAGCCAAACCGGCTAGGGCAGTCATTTATTTTCTAAATAGAATAATACAGTAAGCAACTTTTTGTGGTTGTCTTTTTTCTCTCAGCATGATTCTCTGGAGATTTATCAAAAAAAAAAAATTTTTTTTTTAACCAAGTTTGTTCCTTTTAATTGCTGAATAGCATTCCATTGTATGAAAGTAACACAGCTGTTTTTTTGTGTGTGTTTTTTAATCATTCACTTGTTGAAGGACATCTGTATTGTTTCCCCTTTTTTTTTTTTTTTGGCTATTCTGCATAATGCTGCTAAAATTTTTTGCTTATAGGTTTTTATGTGGACATAAGTCCTTTCTCTGGGATAAATGTCCAGGAGTCTAATTGCTGGGTTGTGTGATAGTTTATATGCTTAGGAAACTGACAAGCTGTTTTTCAGTGTGGCCTTACTATTTTATATTTCCAGCAACAATATGTGAGTGACTCACTTGCCAACACTTAGTGTTGTTACTATTTTAATTTTTTGAATTTTTAGGAGTTTATTTGAGCCAAACTGATGACAACTGCTGGGAAGGAAACTCTAAATGGGGGGAGAAAATGCTCCTGTGTTGTCACTAATTTTAATTTTAGCCATTTTGAGAAGTGTGTGGTACTATCTTGTAGCTTAATTTGCATATTCCTAATGGCTAATGATGTTGAACATCTTTCCATGAGCTTATGTACCATCAATATAGCCTCTAGTGAAATGCCTTTTGCCAGTTTTCTAGTAGGATTGTTTGTTTTTACTGTTAAGTTTTCAGATTGCTTTACATACTCTAGTTCTTTGTCAGATATATGTGGTTTGCTAATCTTTTATCCAACTCCAGAGCTTGTCTTTTCATTCTGTTTTGCAGAGGAAAATATTGTAATTTTAATTGAATGGAATTTATTGAAATTTTCTTTTATTGCTTGGGCTTTTGGAGTCAAGTCTAAGAACTGTTTGCCTCATCCTAGATCCTGTAAGTTCCTTTTTGTATGAGGTTTAAAACTTAAATCGAGGTTCATTTTTTGGCTAAAACTGTCTGACTACTCCAGTACCATTTGGAAAAACATCCTCGAGGATCTTAGAGGGAAATGTCCAGTATTTTGCCACTAAGTATAAGGTTAACTGTATATATTTTTTAGATGCCATTATCAAGTTGAGGAAGTTTCCTATTCCCATTTTTGTAGTTGTTTTGTTAATCATCACTTGAGGATCTTTTTCCATTGATTTTTAGAGAGAGTGGAAGGGAGGGGGAGAGACAGAGAGAAACATCGATGTGAGAGAGACACATCAATTAGTTGCCTCCTGCATGCACCCTGATCTGGGCCAGGGATCCTCCCACATGTGCCTGGACCTGGGCGGAGCATCGAGCCTGCACCCCAGGCATGTGCCCTTGACCGGAATCAAACCTGGGACCCTTCAGTCTGAGGGCCAGCACTCTGTCCACTGAGCCAAATAGGCTTAGGGCAGTGATGGCGAACCTTTTGAGCTCGGCGTGTCAGCATTTTGAAAAACCCTAACTTAACTCTGGTGCTGTGTCACATATAGAAATGTTTTTATATTTGCAACCATAGTAAAACAAAGATTTATATTTTTGATATTTATTTTATATATTTAAATGCCATTTAACAAAGAAAAATCAACCAAAAAAATGAGTTCGCGTGTCACCTCTGACACGCATGTCATAGATTCGCCATCACTGGGCTAGGGCTACTCCTATTTTTTGAAGAGGTTTTTTAAAAATTGTGATTGAATATTGTTTTTTGTCAAATGCTTCTGCACCAATTGATGCAATCATGTAATTTTTCTTCTTTACCTTGTTAATATGGGTGATATCCCCTGTTTTATTCCTTGTATTGATGATTTGTGTTTTCTCCTTTTTTTCTTTGCCAGTGTTGCTAGAAGTTTGTTAATTTAAGAGCCAGCTTTTTGTTTCTTTGATTTTTCTTTATTTTTTTCAGTTACATTTATTTCTGCTCTTTTATTATAATAATTTCTTTCCTTCACTTACTCTGAGGTTTTGTTTTAGGTTTTATTGCTCTTTTTATTTCTAAGTTCTTAAGGTAGGACTTAGATTATTGGAAACTTTCCCTTTTCCAATGTACATATTTAGTGCAATAAACTTCCCTCTCAACACTGCTTTAGCTGTGTCCCACAGTTTTTGACATGTCATATTTTAATTTTCATTCACTTCAGTGGATTCTTTCCTTTCCTTTGGGATTTCCTCTTTGAACCATGAATTATAAGTGTTTTTAGTTTCCAAGTGTGGGTATATTTTTCTATCTTTCTCTTACTGATTTGGGTTTGATTCTATTATGGTTAGAGAACATGGTCTGAATGATTTCAGCTGTTTTCGATTTGTTGAGGTGTTTTTTTGTGTGTGTGTTTTTTTTTAAAGATAATGGTTTTTATCTGGGTATATATATTCTGTGGGCACTTGGAAAGAATGTGTATTCTGCTGTATGAATATGGATTAGGTCCTGTTGGTTGATGACATTATTGAGTTCTTTGCCCTTCCTGATTTTCTGTCTAGTTCAGCGATTTTCAACTGGTGTGCCACGGCAGGCACACTGGTGTGCCATGAGAATTTTTAAAACATGTAATATCTGACTATTTAGTCAGGGGCACTGACCTCTTTTCCCTTAGATTGTTAAATAAAAAGGGACAACAGCCAACACAATAGCTGACTAGTGTGAATGAATCAAAATTATACCTTTTTGTTGTTGTTAGATTGGCAAAAAACATATAATAGTTTTTGGTGTTCTGCAGAATTTTAGTAATTTTTATATGTGTGCCACGAGATTAAAAAGGTTGAAAATTACTGGTTTAGTTCTTCTATTGATTAGTGAGAGAAGGATATTGAAGTCTCCAACTATAATTGTAGATTAGTCTTTCACTTTTCAGTTATAATAGTTTTAGCTTTATGTATCTTGCAGCTTTGTTGTGTGGTACATCTAAGATTGGTGCATTGTCTCTTTTGTTATTATATAACTAGAGGCCTGGTGCACGAATTCGTGCATGGGTGGGGTCCGGCCAGCCTGCCCCGATTGGGTGGGGGGGGGGCTGATTGGGGGCAGGGCTGGCTGGGGTGGGGCCATGGGTGGTTGGCCAGCTGGCCCCGCCCCTGGTCGAACTCCCAGTCAAGGGGACAATTTGCATATTAGCCTTTTATTATTTAGGATGTTGTTTTTTCTCTGTCTCTAATAGTTTTCTGAGGAAATGCTCTAGTGAATTTCTGCTAGAGAAAGCTTATCTCCTGGTGTGTTTGTAAAGAAAAGGAGTAGAACTGAAGAGTTTGGATATTAAATAGAAAACTTGAAAGGTATTAAAAACAGCATAAATCAGAGAATTAAGTTGCCCTTTGTTTATTTTATTTGTTTTACAGGTTTTTATATAAGCAAAGCAAAATACCTAGGGAAATTTGAAGGTATGGGACAAAAAAGTAATCTTCAGTGTTTGTTATCTATAAGAATAAAAGCGTAATATGCTAATTAGACTGGACCGCCGAACGACCTTCCAGACTTCATTCTGGACATTTTTCTGGATGAAGCCATGGCGGTGTGGGCCGAAGCAGAGGCGGTTAGGAGTGATCAGGCAGGCAGGTGAGCAGTTAGGGGCAATCAGGCAGGCAGGCAAGTGGTTAGGGACTATCAGGAAGGCAGGCAGGCAAGCGGTTAGGGGCGATCAGGCAGGCAGAGTGGTTAGGGGCCATCAGGCAGGCAGGCGAGTTGTTAGGGTCATCAGGCAGGCAGGCAGAGTGGTTAGGGGCGATGAGGCAGGCAGGCGAGCAGTTAGGGTCATCAGGCAGGCAGGCAGAGTGGTTAGGGGCGATGAGGCAGGCAGGCGAGCGGTTAGGAGCCAGCAGTCCCGGATTGGGAGAGAGGGTGCAGGCTGGGCTGAGGGGACCCCCCCCTCCCAACCAGGGATGAATTTTGTGCACCGGGCCTCTAGTTATAAATAAAGCAGCAGTAAAATTATTTTGTACATATATCCTAATATACTTCCATTTCTGCAGGATAATGTTCTAGATGTAGAATTGCTGGGTCAAAGACTGCTTTAAAAAATAAAACAAAATCTGGGACTGTGGGGGTCAAGTCAAAGTATGTGAAATTCTCTTTCTTAATTGGTAAGATGGCCTTCCCCTTAACTGATATTTCTTCCTTGTATTGACACCTTCTGTCATTTAAAAAAATATATTTTATTGATTTTTTACATAGAGAAAGGGAGAGGGATAGAGAGTTAGAAACATTGATGAGAGAGAAACATTGATCAGCTGCCTCCTACACACTTCCTATTGGGGATGTGCCCGCAACCAAGGTACATGCCCCTGACTGGAATCGAACCCGGGACCCTTCAGTCCACAGGCCGACGCTGTATCCACTGAGCCAAACTGGTTAGGGCACCTTCTGACATTTTTAAAAAGATATATTTAATGGCATTTCTATCAAGGTTACATTGAAGAGATGATTGGGTTTCTTTGCTTTTTTGTGTTTTTAAAGGTATTATTTCTTTGAACTTGATTATTCAGTTTTAAAATAATCTTTTCTTAAAGTATATTATACATAAAATACACAAACTATAAATGTATAGCTTGATGAATTATTGCTATGTGGATATACCCATGTCAAGAAATAAAACATGGCTAGTCCACCCAAAACTCATGCTTGCTCCCAGTCACACTATTTCTTCCCACCATCAACACACAGTAAATGGACTTTTTACACAATAGACTAGGTTTTTAAAATATTAACCATAATTTGAGTGTGTATTTTGTGTGTGTGTGTGTCTGGCTTCTTTATTTCTTTATTGTGCTTGTGAGATTCCTCTGTTATAGCAGTAGTAGTTTGTTGATTTTCTTTGCTATATCGTGATATTACATTTTTAAATACGATTTATGTATTCTGTGTTAAAGTATTTAAGAGTGTGACTTGTCTTATCACACTCTTAATGGTGTCCTTTAATGAGCAATAGTTACTACTTTTAATGTAGTCCAATTTATAAATCTTTATGTTCTTTAAAGAAATCTTAACTTCCCATGAGGCCACAAATACATTCTCCTTGAACTTTTAAGGCTTCTATTTTTGTATGTAAACTCTGTTACATTAAATACGTTTATTCTTTATACTTTTAAAGAATAAACAATTTTATTGGAAAATAAATGTTGAATTTTAACAGATGCCTTTTCAATAGCAACTAATCTTGATCTCCTCCTCCCCCACCCCCTCTACCCCCGTTTATGTATTTAATCTTGTATTTAATTATGTTGTAGTTTTCCTTGTGCTTTATCTGCCGCCCACTCCTGGGATGCACCCTTCTTAAGCATAGTGGATAGTAAAAAATGTGTTATGATCTCTTTCTAAGATTTTATTTAGGTGTTTTTAATTAGTTCTCATTAAATGAGGTTAGCTTGTAATTGAACTTTTTGTGTGTGGTGCTTTTAACTATACTACATTTGAAGCCTTCTCTACCCATTCTTTCTTCTTTGGAATGAGTACTATAAGAGTTTCCTTTTGAATGTTGGAAAAATTTTCCAGTAACTTTACCAGTGCTCTTTTCTGTTTATTACTTAATACGTTTTCTCATTCCTTTTGTTTTGGGCTTATCTTTTTTGTTTATCTATTTTGATTTGTCATAGTTTTACATAGCTATCTAATTAATTTCAAATGTATCCTATATAATAAAACCCCAGTATGCAAATCGACCGAACAGCAGAACAACTGGTTGCTATGACCTGCACTGACCACCAGGGGCCAGACCAGGGGTGGGCAAACTTTTTGACTCGAGGGCCACAATGGGTTCTTAAACTGGACCGGAGGGCCAGAACAAAAGCATGGATGGAGTGTTTGTGTGAACTAATATAAATTCAAAGTAAACATCATTACATAAAAGGGTACGGTCTTTTTTTTTTTTTTTTTTTTTTAGTTTTATTCATTTCAAACGGGCCGGATCCGGCTCGCGGGCTGTAGTTTGCCCATGGCTGGGCCAGACGTTCAACACAGGAGCTGCCCCATGGTGGTCAGTGTGCCCCCATAGGGGGCGCACTGCTCAGCCAGAAGCCAGGCTCATGGCTAGCGAGTGCAGAGGTGGTGGAGGGAGCCTCTCCCGCCTCCGCGGCAGTGCTAGGCACTCCTTGGGGGATGTCCGCA
>NW_005871178.1:2875770-2877722 GCF_000147115.1 Myotis lucifugus
TTGTAATCTTTTTTATTATGTTATTTTTATTTCTGATTTTATTAATTCACTTTTTTTTCTTTTAAAAATGAATGGGGGGGAACTTTCCAGAACGCTCGGTGAGAGGTGAAGGAGCAGCGGCTGCCTGAGCTGCGTGCAGAAATGCGCCTCTTTCCAGCTCCTCCACACCTGCCTCGGCCCGCTCACCGGCTGTCAAAAATGGTGAAAGAAACCACTTACTATAATGTTTTGGGGGTCAAACCCAATGCCACCCAAGAAGAACTGAAAAAGGCTTATAGGAAGCTGGCCTTGAAGTACCACCCTGATAAGAATCCAAATGAAGGATGGAAGTTTAAACAGATTTCTCAAGCTTACGAAGTGCTCTCTGATGCAAAGAAAAGGGAATTATATGACAAAGGAGGAGAACAAGCAATTAAGGAAGGTGGAGCAGGTGGTGGTTTTGGTTCCCCCATGGACATCTTTGATATGTTTTTTGGAGGAGGAGGAAGGATGCAGAGAGAAAGGAGAGGTAAAAACGTTGTGCATCAGCTCTCTGTAACCTTAGAAGACTTATATAATGGTGCAACGAGAAAACTAGCTCTACAAAAGAATGTGATTTGTGACAAATGTGAAGGCCGAGCCCTAATCGGTTTGGCTCGGTGGATAGAGCATCAGCCTGCGGACTCAAGGGTCCTAGGTTCGATTCCGGTCAAGGGCATGTACCTTGGTTGTGGGCACATTCCCCAGTAGGGACTGTGCAGGAGGCAGCTGATAGATGTTCCTCTCTCATCAATGTTTCTAACTCTCTATCCCTCTCCCTTCCTCTTTGTAAAAAATCAATAAAATATATTTTAAAAAAACCAAAAACAAATGTGAAGGCCGAGGTGGTAAGAAAGGAGCAGTAGAGTGCTGTCCCAATTGCTGAGGTACTGGAATGCAAATAAGAATTCATCAGATAGGCCCTGGAATGGTTCAGCAAATTCAGTATGTGTGCATGGAGTGCCAGGGCCATGGGGAAAGGATCAGTCCTAAAGATAGATGTAAAAGCTGCAACGGAAGGAAGATAGTTCAAGAGAAGAAGATTCTAGAAGTTCATATTGATAAAGACATGAAAGATGGCCAGAAGATAACATTCCATGGTGAAGGAGACCAGGAACCAGGACTGGAGCCAGGAGATATTATCATTGTTTTAGATCGGAAGGACCATGCTGTTTTCACTGGACGAGGAGAAGACCTTTTCATGTGTATGGACATACAGCTGGTTGAAGCTTTGTGTGGCTTCCAAAAGCCAATAGCTACTCTTGACAACCGAACCATAGTCATCACCTCTCATCCAGGTCAGATTGTCAAGCATGGAGATACCAAGTGTGTATTAAATAAAGGCATGCCAATTTATCGTAGACCATATGAAAAGGGTCGCCTAATCATCGAATTTAAGGTAAACTTTCCTGAGAATGGCTTTCTCTCTCCTGATAAACTCTCTTTGCTGGAAAAACTCCTACCTGAAAGGAAGTAGAAGAGACTGATGAAATGGACCAGGTGGAACTGGTGGACTTTGATCCAAATCAAGAAAGATGGCGCCATTACAATGGAGAAGCATATGAGGATGATGAAGATCATCCTAGGGGTGGTGTTCAGTGTCAGACCCCTTAACGGGGCCAGTGAATAACACGCACTGCTGGCATTTTATATACAGTAGTGAGTGAGTGAAGGACTGTAACCATAATATGCTCACTACTTGCTATTGTTTTTGTTTTCATATTCAAGTATAGTAGTGTTTTAAAAGTAAATGGAAGAATAAACTCAAATATAAGAGCTCCAAAAAAATGAATGGGGCCTATTGGAATTGTGTTGTATTTTCCTCAATGAATTTAGCTTAATTTGTTCCACTGCATTTCCCATTGTCGTTCCCCTTTTTTTATATCCGCCCCTTGGAGGATTATGATTTTTATTTCCTTTGGCCCGGGAAATTC
>NW_005871178.1:2877822-2904807 GCF_000147115.1 Myotis lucifugus
ACAGTGGCAGTGGAGGAGCCTCTCCCACCTCTGTGGCAGTGCTAAGGAGCAGTGAGCCAAGTAGTAAGGAGCAGCAAGCAGGCAGGCAGTAAGGAGTGAGGGGACCCAGACTGTGAGAGGGATCCCGGACTGTGAGAGGGATGTCCGACTGCCAGACATCCCCCAAGGGGTCCCAGACTGCAAGAGTGCGCAGGCCGGGCTGAGGGACCCCACCCCCCCACCCAGCTCCAGTGCACAAATTTCATGCACCAGGACTCTAGTTATAATATAATTTGTTTATATTTGATGCCATAATTTTATGTTTGAGATTTCAAGAAAGATGTTATATATCGCTGGTAAGTTAAAATATATTTTATTATTCTTTTCCATTATGTGTTAATACACATTATATATAAAATATGCACATATTTTACACGTACGTTATTTCCAATGGGTTGAACATCTTTTGATTTGTTCTGAGAATTAGGTATGTGTTTGTAATTTCTACCTTTTTAAATTCAGAGGGAAATAATGACTGCTAATTTCACATGTTATACATAGTTTGCTTTCTCATCTTTTAGTTCTCTAAACAAATTAAAATCATATTTTATATATTACTTTTTAATTTTTTCCTTAGTATAATATGAACATTTCCTCATGTAATTAAATAATTACTTAAAAATATTTTTAAAGGCTCCATAGTATTATAAAGATCTTTTATAGACTTAAAAAAAATTCTCATCTGAGGATATGGTTTTGTTTGTTTGTTTGTTTTTGGTTAATCCTCACCTGAGGGTATTTTTTCCATTGAGTTTTTTAAGGAGAGTGGAAGAGAGAGAGGGAAAGACAGAGAGAAACATCAATGTGAGAGAAACACATTGATTGGTTGCCTCCTGCTTGAGCCCCAACTAGGGCCCCGGCCGGGGAGGATCCTGTAACCAAGGTACATGCTCTTGACCAGAATCAAACCCAGGACCCTTTGGTCCGCAGGCCGACGCTCTAGCCACTGATCCAAACCATCTAGGGCTGAGGATATGTTTTTCATCTTTTGAAAGAGAGAGAAACAGCGATATGAGAGAGAAACATTGATCAATTGCTTTCCATACACACCTCGATCGGGGATCAAACCCACAACCCAGGTATGTGCCCTGACCGGAATCAAACCTGCAGCCTTTTGGTGTATGGGATGATGCTCCAATTGAGGCACCCTTCCAGGGCTTTTATAGACTATTTAATGAGAGCAATTTTCGTTGCCTATTTCAATTGTCTTATAGTACCTTTACTTGTACCTTTCATTTAAATTTTATGTATTTAAATTTTTAAAATGTATTTTTATTTCAGAGAGAAAAGGAGAGGGAGAGTGAGGTAGAAATGTCAATGATGAGAGAGAATCATTGATTGGCTGCCTCCTTGCACGCCCCCTACTGGGGATCAAGTCGCAACCTGGGCATGTGCCCTTGACCGAAATCGAACCCAGGACCTTTGAGTCTGCAGGCCGATGCTCTATCCGCTGAGCGAAACCAGTTAGGGCTGTATTTAAAATTTTTAAAATATTTATTGATTTGAGAGAAAGAGAAATATCCATTTGTTGTTCCACTTACTTATGCATTCACTGGTTGATTCTTTTATGTGCCCTAAGGATCAAACCACACAATCTTGGTTTATTGGAGGATGCTCTAGCCAACTGAGCTACTTGGCCAGCTTATGTATTTTTATTTATTTATTTATTTATAAATATATTTCATTGATTTTTTACAGAGAGGAAGGGAGAGGGATAGAGAGTTAGAAACATCGATGAGAGAGAAACATCGATCAGCTGCCTCCTGCACACCCCCTCCTGGGGATGTGCCCGCAACCAAGGTACATGCCCTTGACCGGAATCAAACCTGGGACCCTTCAGTCCGCTGGCCGACACTCTATCCACTGAGCCAAACCGGTTAGGGCAACCTATGTATTCTTAAGCAATGTAGTAAAATTGTGCTTATTTTTGGAACTCTCCCCTAATGTTTTTAGATATCTGAAATTTTGTACCCCAGGAGCAGCCCTGAAGAGGAAGAGCCATAGAGGGTGTGTGGGAAGTGAAGAGGCAAGGATTCTACACATCCTGTCTTAGTGAAGTTTGGGGAACTTCAGCCTTACTATTATTAGGTGAATTTGAGATCTTTTTTGTACCAGGTGATGGAGCTATATCTTCACTGTTGCTAGGATTCCAGAACTAGCTCTGTGTTTGTTTCTTTGAAGTGCTGCTTCCTAAGCACTTACTTGCTGTGACCAGGGCGTAGTCCTGCCTGGAGGTCTCCTTATATGCCCATTCTGTTTCTACTCATGTTCCTCTGCTGGACATTTTTAACTGTGTGTTCATTCTTAAGAGCCCTAAAGTTCTGCTCTTATTTTTTCTTTCCAAATCTGTAAAAGCTTTGGAGTTTAATTTAGGCTTTATTCATAAACTAGTGAATTCATGCACATTGAAAGGAAATTAATTAGAAGAAATATTTTAATATTGCTATTCGTCCTTTATAATATAAGTGTCAGAGATGAAAGAAATTTAGTAAAATGTACATGAAAGTAATATATAAATTGATTAATAAAAAACAATAACGACAAATATTTTCCATGAAATTTTTACTGTCAGAATCTTCGTTTATCGTTAATTTTTAAAAATATGCCAGGTATTCTGGAAAATTTGTATCATTTGAACAAACTTTGCCTTTGCTACAACATGGAGTAAATTTTCCATCAGATGGTTTTTCATTGGAGAAATTTAGGGATAGGCATAATGGACATGTAACAGTCATTCCACCACAACTGTGTTCGATAATTGCATCCTCATTTACCTCATTTTCGCTATGAAAGCAGTTCCTACCAGTATTGGTAGTACTTGTTGATGACTGTTCTTCAGACATATTCTGTCGACGATGTCACTTACTTTCGGCTTCAGAGGTACGTTGTGCCAATAATTGTTCTTCAGAAATACTCTTTTGATGTCACTTTCTTTCAGCCTCAGAGGTACGTTGTGCCAATAGTTGGTCTTCAGATACATTCTGTTGACGACACAGGCTTCTTTCGGCTTCAGAGATGCGTTGTGGCAATAGTTGGTTTTCAGACATACTCTGTTGACAATTTCGGCTCCAGAATGTCAACAAAAACGTGATGTCTATACCTGGCACCCACAGCCACCGTTTGCAGGCTGGGATGGGCTGTGGCCTGCATTTTGCACCATGGGGTCTCTGCAGCATCGGCTGCGATTTGGTGGTGGCGGGGTCTGTGTCCCACTTGGGGGAAGCCTAGTGTTGCTTTATCAGCACCAGGTCCGCAGTGCCATTTCTCTGTGCGTGACACGGCAGCTCCTGCATTGAGCATCTGCCCCCTGGTGGTCAGTGTGCGTCATAGCAACCGGTCGGACAGTGGGAAGGACACTTAGCATATTAGCCTTTTATATATATAGACTAGACACCCAGTGCACGAATTCGTGCATGGGTGGGGTCCCTCTGGGTGGCCTGCAGGGATCAGGCTGAAACCCGCAGTCCAACGCCGCCTGCAGCTCCTACCTGCCGCTCCTGCTCATCCCAGACCCACTGTGCCTGATGCAGGCTCGCGCCCAATCAGTCCCGGTCGGGAGAGGCTCGCACTGTCACAGCAGCGCTTGCCAGCTATGAGCCCGGAGCCTGGCGCCCTTCCAAGGGGAGTGGTCTGCGGGATTGGGTTGAAACCAGTTCTCCTACATCCTCCGAGGGGTCCCAGATTGTGAGAGGGCGCAGGCCAGGCTGAGGGACCCCCCTGGTGGTCAGTGCACATCATAGGGAGCAGTTGAGCAGCCTTCACATATCATTAGCATATTACACTTTGATTGGTTGTTTGGTTGTTCTGCCATTTGGTCTATTTGCATATTACCCTTTTATTATATAGGGTGCTTGTTCCTCTTTCCCATTTAGGGACCTTGGACGCTTAAGCAAATTGAGGTTTTTTCTTTTTTCTGTCAACTATTTTGGATTTTCTATAAACATAAGTAGAAATGGTGTTACGGTATATAGATCATGCCTGATTTAAAAAAAACACAAAATTATTTTATATAAGAAGACCATAGAAATAATTTCTAGTTAACTTTGGTAGTTGAGTTACTTTAAAAATTTGTGATGCTACTTACATCACCACCTAATATACATATGAATATATGTATGTGTGCTAAAATTTCACTATGTAGAGTTATTCTGATACCATTTATTCTGTTCTAATTTCATTAAAAATAAGTGGTGATTGGGGACCCATTAAATTGTCTGCAGGATTCTTCAGTAGGTCACGGCTTGCAGTTGAAAAGGTGCCACAATTTTCTAGAGGGAAGAGGTTGGCTCCAAGGGATTAAACTGAGTTAGGCAGCCCTGGCTGGCGTGGCTTAGTGGTTGATTGTCAACCTATGAACCAGGAGGTCACAGTTCGATTCCCAGTCAGGGCACATGCTTGGGTTGCGGGTTCGATCCCCAGTAGGGGGCGTGCAGGAGGCAGCCGATCCATGATTTGCTTTCATCATGGATGTTTCTCTCTCCCCCTCTCCCTTCCTCTCTGAAATATATATATGGTTTTAAAAATAAACTGAGGCAAACTACAGTCATGGTGTGCTTAACACTTGGATTGCGGGAAACGAGTTAAGTCGGCTCGCGTGAATTGCGCGTACTCCGCGGGAGCCGTCTTAACTCGGTTCATATAGATTTGCGGTGGAGTGCGGGAAACGTGTAAACTCGGGCCGATTGTAACTGCGTATTACCAAATATTTGTTTGTTTGCCGTTCACAAAGATACCTACCTGTGTATGCGAACCGTTTCATACCCATTGGGGTAATAGGTATCATAAAAATCCCTTGTAAGTAGAGAACACTTTATGGCGCTGGTCGAGTACAATACCGTTAGGGTACCAATGTATTGTTTTCTCATTTTATAACCGATATCCCTGGATATCTCACCATGCAAAGAGAATAGTTATTGAGAAATACTTCTTGTGTCCGGACGTCTTTAGTTTTGAGTTTTGTGAATATTATTACGTGTTTAAATATTTAAATATATTGTGATAAAGACATTCATATAGAATTTTTTAACCAAATAAAATAAAATCGTTCCGCAAAGTGTTCGCATAATAATTATTTTTTTATATCAGATATCTATCGGAGTACCGCTATTTTCAGTTAGTATTATTTTTATTTGCTTTAACCTAGAATGTCGCAGCATTCAGACTATAGTGATGATGAGTTTTGTGCAGACAAGTTGTCCAATTATTCTTGTGATAGCGATCTTGAAAATGCGAGTACAAGTGATGAAGATTCTAGTGATGATGAAGTAATGGTGCGTCCCAGGACATTGAGGCGACGAAGAATTTCGAGCTCCAGCTCTGACTCAGAGTCAGATATAGAAGGCGGGAGAGAAGAATGGTCGCATGTTGATAATCCACCGGTCTTAGAAGATTTTTTAGGGCATCAAGGATTAAACACAGATGCTGTTATAAATAATATAGAAGATGCCGTGAAATTATTTATCGGAGATGATTTTTTTGAATTTCTTGTAGAGGAGTCAAACAGGTATTATAATCAAAATAGGAATAATTTCAAACTTTCAAAAAAAAGCCTAAAGTGGAAAGATATAACCCCTCAAGAGATGAAGAAGTTTTTAGGGTTAATTGTTCTCATGGGACAGGTGCGCAAAGATAGAAGAGATGACTATTGGACCACGGAGCCATGGACGGAGACGCCATATTTTGGTAAAACGATGACGAGAGACAGGTTCCGACAGATATGGAAAGCTTGGCACTTCAATAATAATGCGGATATCGTAAATGAATCAGATAGACTTTGCAAAGTGAGACCAGTACTAGATTATTTTGTGCCTAAATTTATAAATATTTACAAACCTCATCAGCAATTATCACTAGATGAAGGGATCGTACCTTGGAGGGGAAGATTATTCTTTAGGGTATATAATGCTGGCAAGATCGTTAAATATGGAATATTGGTTCGTTTGTTGTGTGAAAGTGATACAGGATATATCTGTAACATGGAAATTTATTGCGGCGAAGGAAAGCGATTATTGGAAACGATACAAACAGTAGTGTCTCCATACACTGATTCGTGGTACCATATATATATGGACAATTATTATAATAGCGTCGCAAATTGTGAAGCACTTATGAAAAACAAATTCAGAATATGTGGAACAATCCGGAAAAATCGAGGTATACCTAAAGATTTTCAAACAATTTCTTTGAAAAAAGGTGAAACAAAATTTATAAGGAAAAATGATATATTGTTACAAGTGTGGCAATCAAAAAAGCCTGTATACCTGATTTCTTCGATTCATTCTGCGGAGATGGAAGAAAGTCAGAATATTGACAGAACATCAAAAAAGAAAATTGTCAAACCGAATGCACTCATTGACTACAATAAACATATGAAAGGTGTTGACCGGGCCGACCAATACCTTTCATATTATTCGATATTGCGGAGGACGGTCAAATGGACAAAAAGGTTGGCAATGTATATGATAAATTGCGCATTATTTAATTCTTATGCAGTTTACAAATCAGTGAGGCAAAGAAAAATGGGTTTTAAAATGTTTTTGAAACAAACAGCTATCCACTGGTTGACGGATGATATTCCAGAGGACATGGACATTGTTCCAGACCTTCAACCAGTACCGTCTACTTCTGGAATGCGGGCTAAACCACCTACATCTGATCCACCATGCAGGCTATCGATGGACATGAGAAAGCATACGTTACAGGCAATTGTCGGAAGTGGAAAAAAGAAAAACATTTTGAGAAGGTGTCGCGTATGTTCCGTTCATAAATTGCGCAGTGAGACACACTACATGTGCAAATTTTGCAATATACCTCTACATAAAGGGGCGTGTTTTGAAAAATATCATACGCTAAAAAACTATTAATTTCTATTTGTTTTGATTTATTATGAAAATTTTATTTTAAACTTTAAAAATATGTGTATATTTTTAGGTAAGTATTTTTTGGGTTTTTCGTATTTAGTTTATATATATCGAATTATTTATGTACTGAATAGATAAAAAAATGTCTGTGATTGAATAAATTTTCATTTTTTACACAAGAAACTGAAAATTTCATTTCAATCGAACCCATACTTCAAAAGATATAGGCATTTTAAACTAACTCTGATTTTGCGCGGGAAACCTAAATAATTGCCCGCGCCATCTTATATTTTGGCGGGAAATTCACCCGACACCGTAGTGTTAAGAGCCTGGACTTGGGCTCATCTAGTAGGCATTCTAGAGCAGTGATGGCGAACCTTTTGAGCTCGGCGTGTCAGCATTTTGAAAAACCCTAACTTAACTCTGATGCCATGTCACATATAGAAATGTTTTGATATTTGCAACCATAGTAAAACAAAGGCTTATATTTTTGATATTTATTTTATATGTTTAAATGCCATTTAACAAAGAAAAATCAACCAAAAAAATGAGTTTGCGTGTCACCTCTGCATGTCATAGGTTTGCCATCACTGTTCTAGAGCTTAAGCCTTCTATAAAATGGGAATGACACTTCCTGCCTTGGGGTTTTGAGGATTAAATGGAAGAATGTATGGCTATAAGGTAAGCATTAATACACACCCACTGTTTTTTGCCATTATTACTTGTTTCAGGACAAATTGAAGTTTCTCTGACTTGTACAGATTGCAGAATCTACTAGGACAGGAGTTATGGGGCAGTGTTAAGTAGCAGAACAAGTGGATGGGAATTGTTTAGTTGATTTGCTGACCCTTTGGGATCAGGTCAGGTGACTGCTGGAATGTGTGCTCACGAATTCTGTTAGTTCTTTATAGGAGTGGGAGCTGCATGAAGGTGTCAGGCAGTTACAGTGCCTTCAGTGCAGAAGAGTTGGACTGCTGTCCTTGTTCATGGGTGGGAGGTTGAAGCTAGAGTGTGTGTGTGTGTGTGTGTGTGTGTGTGTGTGTGTGTGTGTTTCTGTGTGTAAGATCAACTCAGGGGAAGACTAGAGGACATATTCTGAGTTTTCACTCTATCTCCTTCCATATTTCACATTTAGAATAATTTCCTGCCCTTTTACCCCCTTTTCTAAAGAATGACCAGCTTTATATTTTAGATAACAGTCTGTTCTTAAAAGAAATTGAAGCCAACTTGAATGTTAAAATTTAAATAAGAAAATTAAATTTATATAAAGTCCTAATATGAAGAGAAACCCATTAACATTTAGTGTTTTCCCTTCCAGTTTTTTCTCATGCATTTAAAAAAAGGTGGCAGTAATACTGTACATCAAGCACCTTTATAATGAAATTAAATATTGAACTGGCTAGATAGCTCTAGATCAGTAAGACGTAGAGGAAGGGAGAAGGGGCAGTGTTGAATGGGAGATATAGTAACATTGATTTAATCTATCCTCTTAGGTGCTCTGTAAGAAGTAAGAATTTGACTGTAAAACTTCCCTCTTTACTGCTCTTCTCCCTTATTAGGCATGTGCTCCTGAGGTCAGAAGAACAGATCTTATGGTTGTTGTGCTTCTAAAATTAGTATCCCCGTTAGATTGCTGGTAGAGTTTCTATTTTTTTGTGTGTGGAATATGAAAGCTGAACTGTTTCTAATAGTTCTGTTAACCATATATTTGCTAGTCAGTGCTTTTCAACCCCTCAGGTTCTCCACCAGTGATCCCTCTCAGGTCCTGAGAAAAACCCAAGTAGCCTACCCTCCATGGCAGAACCTGAATGGGCAGTGCTGCCTGGAAAGGGTGACTTAACATGAGTCTATTATGTTTTCTCTTTTTCCCACAGATTTTGAAGCCAGCTTCATAAGGCTTTTGGACAAAATAACAAATGGTTCTCGAATTGAAATAAACCAAACAGGTAAGCTCCTTTTCTTCCTGTTTGGGAAAGCATCTACATATGCACTACTTAATCATTCTTCTGTTTCTCACTCCATTTGATGGTATACATTTTATATTCAGATGGAAACATCCAGTTTCCTGCCTGTGATACAATTGTTTGGAGATATGTGTGAATTCTGCCAATTTAAGGGACATACACTTGATTTAAGGAAGTTAGAAGACTGAAAATTTCAGATCAACAAACAAGCACCTTCTCTTTTTTAACAGTAAAATATTTTATACCTACCACTTATTAACTTACAACTTTTCAAAGTCCATTTACTTATATTATCACAACAAAATCTTACCACAAACTCTAGGAGGTAGTTGTATGTGCTGAATTTTATTTTTTTATTTTGCTTTTAAGATTAGTTTAAATAAGTATATGCAAAAATTGTGAAAGCCCCTTCAGCTGTTTCCGTTCCATTCCCTCCCCAGGTGCAGCCATGCTGGGGAGGGGGGGGTGCCCTTGTCTCCTTCCTCTATATGCATTTGCTTATAAGGGTACCTCTGTATCTTAGATGAACGATTTTCAACCAGTGTGCTGCAATAATTTTTAAAAAGATGCAATACCTGACTATTTTGTCAGGGGCACTGACCTCTTTTCCCTTAGATGGTCAGATAAAAAAATATGATAATAGCCAACACAATATCTGTCCAGTGTGAATGAGTCAGAGTTATACCTAATTTTTTTTTTCAGGTCAGCAAAAAAATTTAATGTATCTTTTGGTGTGCCGTAGGATTTTAATAATTAGTGAGATGAGGACGGTTGAAAATAGCTGTCTTAGGCCATCAATAGGGTTGTGCTCTTGATATGTTCTACAGCCAGCTTTTTTTCTTCACTAGCACAGATGTCACAGGTTAATCTCAATTATTTCAGTAGGCCTCATATAGTATTCCATTGTATGGATGCATGATCATTTATTTCATTCAGTTTTTTCTAGGTACTTTTTGTTTGTTTGCTATTAGAAACTTTTACTAGTATATACATTGTAAGGGAAGCAAACATCTTTGCCAGGTTCCATGAACGAATTATGTACTTTTCTGTACATGTGCAACAGAGGAAACTCTGAACTTGTTGACTCTTTTCTTTCTAATCCTCACCTGAGGATATGTTTATTGATTTTAGAGAGAGGAAGGGAGAAAGAGAGAAACATCTATTCCTTGCCTCTCCTACACACCCCAACCAGGATCGAACCTGTAACCCAGGTATGTGCCCTGACTGGAAATCAAACCCGAAGCCCTTTGGTGTACCGGGCAGCGCTCCAACCAAGTGAGCCACACCAGCCAGGGCCCACATGTTGTTTCTTTTAAGAAAGAAGACAAGCTTGGCTTAGTAAGTGGCCTGGCACCACAGGAAATTTGTTACAGAGAACAGGTTTTAGGTATGCGGCTTCAGATGCCCTTTGCAAGCTATGGTTCTCTTTAGTCTTCCTTGGCTTGTTTACTTTGAAATTCCTGGAGATTTTTTCAGCAGTTTATATTGGTGATTCAGAGGGCAGGTAATTATATTATTTTCTAGTCACTTCTACAGCTTAGGTCGGGAAGTAGATATTTACATGATCCTGCTACCCTTGTATCACTCTCCCATACCCACCTCCACCCCAGGGTAGAATACTTCATTCTGATGACCTGGTCAATTTCTCATCTGGTTAATTTGCAGGCATAAACAGATTTGCAGCGTTTAATGGTTATATAGCTTTTTTTTTTTTAATGGCTTTTTGTACTAGAGCAGTGGCTCTCAACCTTCCTAATGCCGCGACCCTTTAACACTTGGAGTGGGGGAAACGAGTTAAGTCGGCTCGCGTGAATTGCGCGTACTCCGCGGGAGCCGTCTTTAACTCGGTTCATATAGATTTGCGGTGGAGTGCGGGAAACGTGTAAACTCGGGCCGATTGTAACTGCGTATTACCAAATATTTGTTTGTAATCCACCCTTTTGGTGGATGGAACAAAACCAAAAGACAGAGCCATCTTATATTTTGGCGGGAAATTCACCCCACACCGGAGTGTTAATACAGTTCCTCATGTTGTGGTGACCCCCAATTTCATTGTTACAAATTGAACATAATTATAGCATAGTGATTAATCACAAAAACAATATGTAATCATATATGTGTTTTCCGATGGTCTTAGGCGACCCCTGTGAAAGGGTCGTTCGACCCACCAAAGGGGTCGCGACCCACAGGTTGAGAACCGCTGTACTAGAGGATTAGTTTTGTGACTCATGAATAGTGTTTAGAATAACTGATGTAGAATCTTTTCCTTTGAGAAGTGTGGGAGGAATATGATTCTGATTTTGATCGATTCTGATTGTTGGGATTTTGGTTTTTAATAAAGTAAGACCTAAATTTATTCTATGAAATTCGCAAGAGCTGCTTGCCTTTGGAGTGACTGAACATATCTACTTCCTCTGTTGCTAAATTTGCTTATTGATAAATTGTGCCAGAAGACATTGCAAAACATTTGAGCAACAAAAAGACCTTGTTCACCCACTTATACTCCCAGATCATCTAGAGCAGTGGTTCTCAACCTGTGGGTCGCCAACCTGTGGGTCGCGACCCCTTTGGTGGGTCGAACGACCCTTTCACAGGGGTCGCCCAAGACCATCGGAAAACACATATATGATTACATATTGTTTTTGTGATTAACCACTATGCTTTAATTATGTTCAATTTGTAACAATGAAAATACATCCTGCATATCAGATATTTACATTACGATTCATAACAGTAGCAAAATTACAGTTATGAAGTAGCAACAAAAATAATTTTATGGTTTGGGGTCACCACAACATGAGGAACTGTATTAAGGGTCGCGGCATTAGGAAGGTTGAGAACCACTGATCTAGAGTATTTTATTTTGTTTTTCCTCTAATATGTTAATCTGGTAAGAAACTTTTTGAATGATACGAATATGTGAAAAAGTGAATAAAGATAATAAAGAGTTTCTAATAAAACTAGTAAGTCAATTTAGGTATTTTCATTTGTTTACTTTTATAATAGCTACTATTAATGGAATTGCCATAAAGTACTTGCTTTTCTAGGCATCTTGTTTGGTGAGTGTGGTACATGGGAAATCTCATTTCAAGGGCCTAGAAGAAGCTGATTGCTGGTGTGATGGTTTCAGAGCATCGTTTGTAAACACACTTGTTCAGCAGTGTCTGAGAATGTGCTGTTGGCAGACTTAAGATACCTGTTAGGATTTTTTCTCTTTGCCTTGCCATGACTTTGGCAATTCAGATGGCTTAGGGAGGGACTTAATTTATTACTGTTTATTAAATTACACTCACAGTTTATTATTATTACAAGGGCTTGACAGTAATGAGTCAGCTTTTGGACTGAAGTGTGGGCTCTTAGGAATGGCATTTTGAACTCCCTTGGATGCCCATGTCAGACTTTCCCCTTGGGACTCACTGCCTGTGTTGATTTTGTGACACCGAGCGTTGTTTTTTTTTTCCCTGCTGAATGTGGCTCTCTTTCCTCTTATGTAAGGGACGACCTTATATTACCAGCCTGGCCTCCTGTATGGTGGATCCGTGGAGCATGACTGCAGTGTTCTTCGTGGCATTGGCTATTACCTGGAGAGTCTTCTTTGCCTGGCTCCATTTATGAAGCACCCATTAAGGATAGTTCTTCGAGGAGTGACCAATGACCAGGTTGACCCCTCGGTGAGTAGTGAGGCCACACTTGTTTTGTCTCTTGTCACAACCCAACTTTTGATAAACAAGTTCCTGATAAAGCACAGGTTTATTGTTGAGTGTATTTGTTTTGTTATTTACCTTGAGATTTAGAGATTAATCACTGCAGGACGCAGATGAACCAAGATTCATAACCAGTCAAATTCAGTAACGATTGTTACCATTCATCAAGGTGCCTTTCATTGTCGTGTCAAAGAACCTTCAGAACAGATGCTGGCAATCTCACCATGGTTGACATGAAATATGGCTCTGTTGGCTGAAGTGTGTGGGAGTGAAACTTTCACAAGGTCATGTGATAGCTGAGGCTGGAAAGCAGCAGACCACACTTTTAGACAGAAAATATTTCCTTGGCATTGTTGCAGCACAGTCTTGACTTATTTAAACTTGAGGACATTCTTCTTCTGAGAAGAGTTTGCAGATTTAGGAAGAGGGCATAGGGACAGGGACTGTATATGTGAGCTTTGATAGTTTAAGGGCACAGCAACCTTCTTAAGTAGGATAATTTTCCTGCGTGTATGGGTAAGATAGTTTAATATACAGGTGGAATTTTCATTGTGGCCACCGCAAGTGTCAGTCCAGGATGGGAGAGAGAGAGAGAGAGAGAGAGAGAGAGAGAGAGAGAGAGAGAGATATTAGAGTAGTTCTTTCCAGACCTGCCTTAGACCTCTCATAGGGAGAGAAGAATCCTCACCTTTAGATGCTCTGCTGTCCAGAGAGGGTATCTTAATGCCTATGGCCACTATGCCAAGTCCTGACTGAGGACTCTTATCTTCACCTTTACAGACATGGAACCAAGACTGATGAAGGGTCAATAATATTATAATAACTATGTATGGTGCCAGTTGCATACTGGAAATATCAGGGGGAACACCTTGTAAAGTATATGCTGTACACCTGAAACTAATACAAAATAATGCTGAATGTAAAGTGTAATTGAAAATATTCTTTTTCAATCTGAAGACCAATGAAGGGCTGGCTTCTAAGGCAGAATATGAAGTATCTAGCTTCTCTAATCAGGGAAGACCAGTTAGGTGGTTCAGTGAGCTGCACAGTGGAGACTGCTGGTATTCACCTATACACTTTTAGAGTATAAACCTGGTTATTGTGTTCTTAGGCAGTAAAAGACTTATTTCCCAATTCTTGGGATTTGGGTACATAAACGCTTTTCCTAGAATCTTAGTACAGTGCATGATCTGAAATTCTTAGCTGTAAAGGAATGCTGAATAAACTGTCTAGAATTTTAAACTAATTTCAAGAGATTGCTTTTTTTCTTCTATTTTTCTGGAAGATTCTGGGAAGTGGGCCCTTCAATTGAAAGTGTTCCCAAGGGGAGCCCTCCACACTTGTAGGTGGAGGGTGGGGAAGATGCCTTGAGTAATGGGAAAGGCCCTGAGCGTACAGGAGACTTTGGCACTGTGTCCCAGTTTTGTATTCTTTCTATAATTGCTAATGATCTTAAAAGCTGTTATTACTGGCAATATTTTAAAAAGTTTTATATATTAACAGACAAAGGTTAGTTGGTGAATTCCCCAGAAATAGTACTTAACTCTTTTGTGCAGAACATATAAAAGAAATCTGTTTTCATATGCTACAGGACTGCTTTTGGTTAAAATGACCTTGGATAGTACTTGGCTCCAATCCAGGATAAAACAAATATACCTAATCTTGGATAAAGAGTAACTTCTTCAGCCTTCTTGGATAAAGAGTGGCTTCTTCATTTTGAGCTTTCTCTTCAGCATGTGGTTTCCCTGTCAGTTCATGTCCACATTTGCTGACTACACCAGGATGAATATAATGCGTTCTGCCCTTAGGGAACTTGTTCTCATGGGGTGGACAGCTGTGAACACACAGAGGGGAGGCCACAAGGCTGAGTACCTCTGGGCTCTGATAGAAGTACAGGCAAAGTGCTGAGGGCTAGGGAGGGTTTTCTAGAGGAAGGGAAACCACAGAATCAGCGTGGTTTTTAGGAAGAGCACTGTGGAGGCTGAGAGGAGTATGAATTGGGGGTTTGTCAATTAGTTTGAACATATTAGAGATGGAAGTAGATAGGAAGGAACTGATATGAAGGACAGTGTGGAGGGGAGACTTCGTGATTTGACAGTTAATTAGAGATGGGGTAGGAGGAAGTGTTCATCAAATAACTTCACAATTTCTGTCCTGGTTGTCTTGAAGGATAGTGATCAGAAGGAGTTGAACACAGCGAAGAGGAAAATTGTGGTTGGTAGTTGGGTGATGTGCTTGATTTTGGTATGTTGGGAGGATATCCACATGTGTTTGTCCAGTTGGCAGTGGACATTACCGTTTGGAGCTTCAGTGATAGGTCATCAGTATCTTACCTACAGATAGGAGACTGAGATTGACCAGTGCTGAGTGAGGTTGAACACCGGCGGCTTTCTGTCTGAGTTAATCCTACCGGTGTTTTTCCTTTGGCCTGCACAGCGTGGTGGTGTGTGTATCTGAATTGAATGTTCATGTTTGGAACCAGATTTTACATTGTAATAGGTTGATGTGGCAGCAATGACGGCAGTTCTTCCCCGACAGCCTCCCATTGAGCTGAGTAGTAGCTGCCCTCTTTGGAAAAGGCATGAGCTCTCCAGTTAGCTGGAGGTCTTAGCTGATCTCATCATTCATTTACATTCCCTTTCTGGCCTGTGTTGAGCATTAGAGGTTTTGCCTCATGGTCCCAGGGACCGAGAATAGAAGATGAAGTGGATGTGTGAGGTGTAAGTAGGGGAAGAGGAGCTGCAGACAGTGAGTGGAGGTAGAAGTGTTTGGAGAAGCCAAGCAGGAGTTGAGTTTTGAGAAGCCAGGAGCTGATTGAGGATTGGGTAGGGAGATTCAGCAATGAGAAGTTTTATTGACCTTTGAGAGGGCACTGACATTGATATGTAAGGACAGTCACAGGGTGAGGAATGAATAGGAAAGAGCACCATGGGAAGGAGATTCAGAGGGTTAGATAGGATGATTCCTGAAGAGCTGAGTTTGGAAATTCAGAAGGTGAGATAGGATGATTCCTAAAAAGCTGAGTTTGGAAATAGTTTTTTAAATGAGAGATTTGAGCTTGCTTGTAGGCTGAGGAGACGCTGCAATGGAGAAGGAAAGAATTAAAGGGGTTGGGGGACTTACTAAGGATAACTCCTGCAGACATCCAGAGGGGTGAGCATCAAAAGCAAAAGTGGTGGGATGAGCCCCTTATAAATGGGTAGGACATTTTTTCCTTTCAGAGGCAAAAGGTTAGAAAATGGGGAGACATTTTGGGGAGTAGCAAAGTTCTAGGACGTCTCCTTTGAAGCTCAGTGATTTGGCACCGGAACCCCCAATAGGAATTATTGATGCTAGCATCCTGGTCGGAGGGTGAGTGAAGATTCTATTCTTTTTCATTACCGTTCTGGAAGGGGAATGAAGTACAACAAAGTTTGCTGTGCGTTGGGCACAGTTCTAGTAAATGTAGCCATATTTATTTAATTCTGGTACAAACCCTGTGAGATGGGTGTTCCTGCCACTGTTTCAGACAAGGTAACGGAGAGCAGTTTCTTCCCTTCTAGTTGGCATTGTATCTGATGACATTTCTACCTGTTGATTGATTGAGTGAACTTGTCAGACTGACTGACGCCTTTACCCTGAGGTGCCACTTGGGTCAGACTTTTCTTCCTAACCACTCTCTCTTCCTAACCACTGAATGACTGTTCAGTTTTCCTTAACTAGAATGTGCAGCCCACCCCCACTCTACTGAAACTATGGTGCAGAGCCGGGGGAGACTGGAACATGTCCAGTCCAGCCCCTCATGCACAGCAGGAAGCCAAGGCCCTGGGGAGGTGGGGCGTGTGCAGGTTTCACAGCTAGTAAGAGGCAGAGTGAGACTCAAGCCTACATGTGCTCTTCCAGCCCTCGTCCCACCACACGAGTTGCCTGCCTTTTGCATCAGATGGAGAGTGATTTAGGAGACAGGACCACACCTGGAGTTATACTCAGGCTTCTGGCTGACCCTCAGAGTAAATCTGACTTCATCCTGTATGACTCCAGGTACGGGGAGGATGAACCAGAAGGGCTGTTCTGCTTTCTTGCCTTTTCTGTCCCCAGGACGGCTGGTGGCTGCCTAGTTCCAGGGGGTTATTTGGACAGAGTAACCCACATCCTTGTATCCCCTGGTTTTTCCAGAAATCTGGCTTGGCCTTCTCCCCAGCTGCCCTTAGTACTAGCCTAGGCTGAATTCTCCTTGGTGCTGGCCATCCCAGATGTATGTCTTAAGTATTTGGGTGTATTTAACTTTAGTATTTGGGTTGAAATGAGCTAATTTTCAGTGAGCTTTCCTAGTAACTTCTTCTGTACCCCCTCATCCATTCTTTACATGATCTTAGGCTGCATAGGTCATTTCTACCTCAGGTTAATTTTCTGATACCAGAATGTATAGGTGGGGCCTATTCTCTGCTATAAAGACTTATTCGGAGTATCATTGTGTTGAGTCTTAGCATGTTGGAATGGGTAGCACCTTGAAGACAGGCTGACAAGGCAAATTAGAGACAAGGAAATTAGACAGTTGTCTGAGACCATGCAGCTCACTCGAGGGAGAGCCTGAACCAGGACCAGCACTTTCCCCTACACCCTCTGCTTGCGCTGCCTGCCCTCACTGCTCCTGATAAGGTCAGCTCCCAAGTGCCGAGGAACGGCCCTTTACCCGTTGGGAGCAAGGAAGGGAGTGACTTTCTTTCCCATGTTGCAGTTGAGTCAGCATTCACTGACTTGTTAGATCAACGCGCTTTGAATGTCATCCTTATACTCCGAGGAATCTATATGTGAACAGGAAAGGACCCCAGGCCTCCTATGAGTTCTGAATAGGGAGGAGATAATAGTCATACTTGACACAGCCTTGCCATTAACTGTGCAGTTATGGGTTTGTGCTGCTTCAGTAGTTTGAGGCAATCATTCCTTCACTGCCCTCACTTTCTTTAGAACCACCACCTACCCTTTCACTGCCTGTGCGGTGGGCATCAGCAAGATTCTTAAGTAGCTGTTGACTACTTTTTTGGTTTGCTTTGGCTTTGGTGTGCCACAAGCTTTACAGATTAATAACAAATCTGATATTTTTTTCGTAGTGTAAATACATAAAAGAATGAGCAGAGGTCCAAGTTTTTTCTATATGAGCCCGACAGGTTCTCATGCTTTTTGCATGTGATGGTCATGATGATGACTTGTAAGATAGGTGTAAGTCTCCATGTCATAAATGAGGAAGGGGGCTCAGAGGAGCTAGTGGCTTATAAAATCTGTTTTACTCGGGAGCAGAGTGGTCCCATGCCCTCAGTTGTAAGTCAGCATCCTCTTTCTTTTTCTTTTTTTTAAATACATTTTTTTAAATTGATTTCAGAGATGAAGGGAGAGGGAGAGAGAGTTAGAAACATCAATGTTGAGAGAGAATCATTGATTGGTTGCCTTCTGCACGCCCCTTACTAGGGAATCGAGCCCACAACCCGGCCATATGCCCTTGACTGGAATCAAACCCAGGACCCTTCAGTCCGCAGGCCGATGCTCAATCCACTGAGCCAAACCAGCTAGGGCCAGCATCCTCTTTCTTTACCAGACTACACATCATCTATCTGGTTGCTATGTCTCCACTTGGTTCATGGGCTGTTTCTTCTTCCCATCTGCTCAAGGTTTAATAAAACTTTTTATTTTATTCTGAAATAATTCTACAGGTTGATGTTCTTAAGGCAACGGCCCTCCCTATTTTGAAACAGTTTGGAATTGATGGTGAATCACTTGAGCTAAAGGTAAGAATGAATTGTTGTCTGTATATATCTGTGTAAAACATTTCCTTACCAACTCATTGGAAGAGCTGTATGACGTGTGTGTGTGTGTGTGTGTGTGTGTGTGTGTGTGTGATATTTGAAGTCAGCATTTATGAGAAGACCCATAGTACATGCAAACGTGACAGACTTTGAGTTGAAAGGGACCCTTTAGTAATGACAATAATAGCCAGCAGTTATATTGTACTTTCTTTGTGGTGGGCATTGTTGTAAACATTTTACAAGTATTAATACTTTACTATTCATAAAAACTCCATTTGTGTCACTCAGCTAATAAGTAGTAGAGTTAGGATTCTAGCCATAATGCCTCTCTAATGTAGATCATCTAGATATAGTTTATGTCTTAACATCATAGTGCAACATGTTGCTCACATTTTTATGATGAGGCTAGTGTGTACAAACCCACTTCTCTGCCAGTCGTATAAAAGTATAACACATACAGCCCGAGCCGATTTGGCTCAGTGGATAGAGCGTTGGCCTTCGATTTCGATCGAGGGCTTATGCCTGGGTTGTGGGCTCAATCCCCAGTAGAGGGCGTGCAGGAGGCAGCCAATCAATGATCCTCTCTTATCATTGATGTTTATATCTCTCTCTCCCTTTCCCTTCCTCTCTGAAATCAATAAAAATATATTTAAAAAAATAAAAGTATAACATACAATTATGTATGAATCTCATTTTGTTTTGTTTACAAAACAAAAGCATACAAAATCCACTGTTAACATTCTCAGTAAGAGGCCATGTTGAGAGATTGACCTGGAAACAAAATTAAAAAATGATTAGAGACTACAAAGGTAGAAAACCAGTGATGGTTATTGCTCACCAGTCAGGCATGTCCTATTCCACCATAGCTATGATCTTGAGGAACAAAAACAAAGTAATGAAAGCTACTAAAGGGTCTACTTCATTAAAAGCAACAAGACTAACACAAATTCGAGAAGGGCCTATATCAGACATGGAGAAACTTCTAATGACCTGGATTGAAGACCAGACACAGAAGTGTATCCCTCTCAGCACTATGACATGACAATCACAGCCAAAACAAAAAGTTTTATAAAAGAGTTGAAAATTGCCGAAACCGGTTTGGCTCAGTGGATAGAGCGTCGGCCTGCGGACTCAAGGGTCCCGGGTTCGATTCCGGTCAAGGGCATGTACCTGGGTTGCGGGCACATCCCCAGTGGGGGGTGTGCAGGAGGCAGCTGATCGATGTTTCTCTCTCATCGATGTTTCTAACTCTCTATCTCTCTCCCTTCCTCTCTCTAAAAAATCAATAAAATATATTAAAAAAAAAAAAGAGTTGAAAATTTATAAAGTAAAAATGTTACAATAAGCCAAGTTTAATTTATTATTATTGAAAACACTTAAATAAATGTAATGTAGTCTAAGTGTACAATGTTTAAAGTCTTCAGTAGTGCATAGACATGTCCTAGACCTTCATGTTTGCTCACCACTCACTGATTGATTCAGAGCAACTTCCAGTGCTGTAAGCTCCATGTTTTATACTGCCTTTTTACTGTACCTTTTCTATGATTAGATCTACAAATACTCAGCATTGTGTTATACAGTGGGGCCTTGACTTACGAGTTTAATTTGTTCCGAGACCAAGCTCGTTAAGGAGCTCGTTAACTGAAATTACTCTATCAACTCAATGCAAAAAATCGGTGGAGAGACAGCTGGTATCTCAAAAAACTCGTTAGTCGGGACACTCTTAAGTCAAGGCCCCATTGTGGTTACCTACAGTATTCAGTACAGTAACATGATGTACAGTGCTGTAGCCTAGGAACAATAGGCTATATCATGTAGTAGTCATACCATACAGGTTTGTGTGAGTAGACTCTATGATGTTCGCACAGCGACCCAATCACCTAAAGGTGCATTTCTCAGAACGTATTCCCTATTGTTAAGTGGTGCATGACTTTAATATATAGATTTGATAGATCAGTTAATTGCATAGGAGAAAAGGGTTAAGAAATGGGATTAACTCCTGAACCCTGCCAGTGCCTCATTAAGGATGAGGACCTGCCTGATGTGAGATCTCTCTCCCTTCTAAGGAAGAGCCCCTTGGTGTAAACCTTACTGACTTGGGTGTCTGGGCCATCTACTCATTGCTGTATTCTTGCCTCTTCTTTCTCACCATGTGTGCAGATTGTGCGACGGGGAATGCCTCCTGGAGGAGGAGGTGAAGTGATCTTCTCCTGTCCCATAAGGAAGGTCCTGAAGCCCATTCAGCTCACAGATCCAGGAAAAATCAAACGTATCAGAGGAATGGCGTATCCTTTGCATTTGGTTCAGATTTCTTATTATTTTCTTGCCTCACGAAGAGCGACTCACAACCTGTTTACTTCTTCCCAGAGTTATTTACATTTTAGACAACAATCATGGAAAAATCTTAACAGTGAAACTGTAATTGTTGTGTGGGTTATGATGCTTAATTAGCTGCCTCACCAGGACTAGATTGGATTGATCCGTTCACTTTCTTTTTTTAGTTAACACTTAAATGGCTCCCATGTATGTTATACTCTTCTGAGGGCTTTGGTTTGGGGGCCACCAGTGCACAGGCCATTTTGACTGAGCCTTATAGACTAGAGCAGTGATGGCGAACCTTTTGAGCTTGGCGTGTCAGCATTTTGAAAAACCCTAACTTAACTCTGGTGCCATGTCACATATAGAAATTTTTTGATATTTGCAACCATAGTAAAACAAAGACTTATATTTTTGATATTTATTTTATATATTTAAATGCCATTTAACAAAAATCAACCAAAAAAATGAGTTCGCGTGTCACCTCTGACACACGTGTCATAGGTTCGCCATCACTGGACTAGAGGCTTGTGAAGTGGAGCAAGGAAGGAAAAGAGCTTCAGGCAGAAAAGTGGGCCTGTATGGAGGTAACAGGTGCAAGATGGTTCTGGGGAGCGGCAAGCAATGTGGTGTGTCCCAAGTGCAGTAGGAGGTGGTACACGAAAGATGGGCAGAAGCCAGTGAAGGTGGAAGGCCATGCTTAGGCGTTGTTCTTCATTCCAAAGTTAGAAGTTTTCTTCTGTAAAATGAATTTGCATATTAAGAGGATAATACTGATGGTACCAAAGAACTTTTGGTTCATTATAGAAATTTTGGAAAATACAAGTTAAAAAAGAAAATCACCTAATGACCAGCACTTAGAGGCAAAGATGATGGAATTACTGTGCCCTAAAGAGAAACAGTGAGGACAGGTGATGCCTCTAGTTTATAGGATCCTAGAGGCAGGATGGATAGGACACAGTGATTACCTGGGTCTGTAATAGAGGAACAGGGAGTCGTGAGGATGATTTTGATGTTTCTCACTTAGGCACCTGGGTAGAGAGGTTTGTTCTGATAGTAGCTACAAACGTTTGTGGTGTTGTGTTAGTTTTTTTGTTGTCTGCTTTGTTTTTTATATGGTAAAAATACAGCAAAAATATTTTTTGTTCAAAGAGGAAAAAATTATATTGCTCTGGTTGTGGTTCTAAGGATGATGTAAATAGTCTCTGGCTGCTTGATGATGTGACGGAGCTTGATGATGACTTCTTCCACGTGTGACTTCAGCTGCCCTCCCTTGTGCATTTCTGTTGGATCAAACACTCCCATGTTACCACTTGGCATCATAATGAACCAATATATATTCCAAGTGGCAACAGGCAGGTTGAGAAGGGAGATGAACCAGTGCAATGAAAGGAGCATTGTCATGCAGTGACAGTGGTGTGGCCAGTCAGTTCTGGAATTACCCACTCACCACATTGTCTTCATGACGTGCTTAGCCAGCCACGCCTTTCCACAGAACCTTGAGCCCCACAGAAGCAGGAGTCTTCCCTGTTTCTTCATCGCTGTACCCAGTGCCAGCAGACACTGGTGACAGAGCCCCTGTGGGAAACTCCCCGCAGCCGCCTCACGCACGTGTTTGCACAGTTGGAAATGGCTAAGTTCAGCTTTATTTTATGTTGGGGTTGAGGGTCCTTCAAGGTGGTTACAGAAAGACAAGTCTAGAAGAAGTTAGAAATGTAGGTCTGTAACTTGGGGCAAGGTGAGAGCTAGAAATGAATGATTTGAGTCAGCTACGCTGTGGAATCCGAGAGGGGAGGGCGGGACCCTGAGTTGCCACTAAGACTTGTAACACTAGGTAAGTCCTCCCAGGAAGGGAGACTGGGAAGTCAGAGATGAGAGGATAATGAAGAAGGTGCCTTAAAAAGCCCAGAGGAGTCAGCATTAGGATGGGGAATTAGCTGAGGAACGCACAGCAGGCTGCCACCAGTGCCCCTGGGAGGAGCTCTTTCCAGAAGGTGGTGGAGACCTTCTTCCACATGTAACCTCGCTTGTGTAATCAGCTCTGGGTTGTGGAGTGACTGGGAGGGAAATGGTGAAGTGTGGAGGCCACGCTTGCAAGAACCTTGACTGGAAAGAGAAGTAGAAAGAAAGATAAGGTGGTAACTTGATGAAGAGAGATTTGATAAGATTTCCTCCTTTAAAAAAAATGATGGTAATGATTTGAGTACTTCTGTAGGTTGGGTAAAGTAGATTTAAGTAGGAGAGAGGCCAAGTGATGAAACAGTGCATCAAAGTGATTAAGATCTAAGTGCTGGAATCAGACAGGTGTGGGTTCTACCTCTGGCTTTGCCACTCACTGATGGTAGGGTTTTGGCCCCACGCCTTGGTTGACTCATTTATCGTAGGGCCCATTATACCTACTGTACCTGTAACGAGGGTTAAACAAGGTCACAGGTGAACTGTACAAGGCACTGGGCTCGTAGATAAGTAAGCATTCAGTAAGTGGTAGCTACTGTAATTTTTTTATTATCTGGTAAGGGATGCATTGAGAATGGCAGGCATATGGTAAGGGTGGCTCTCGATTGTTTTGTCTGGAGGTGCATGGAAGGGAGATGGGAGGAGTTTGCCATTTTCAGTGAGTTAGGATGGGATCAAGGATAAAGGGATTGGCAAGGGTATGATAAGGGAGGGTGACAGGGTGGTAAAGATGTGCTGTCACAGTGGGGCATTGTGACTAGAGATAAGAAAAAGGCTGTAGGGCCGCCGTGCGGGCCCAGCTGAAGCTGGAACCGTGTCATGGTGCCAGCTGCATGGCTGTGTGGCTGCGTCCCCACAGCAGTTGGCGGCCCAGGGGCGAAGCAGAGAAGACAGAAGGGCCAGTCTCATCGAGGCGGGTGTGGATTGACAGGGTGAGTAGTGCAGAAGCGGGGGTTAGAGCAGGTATTTTGCGAGCTGTCATTGAAGCCACGGCCAGTGAGGAGCCCAGCAGGGCTCGAGGAATTGGAAACCTACACAGGTTTCTAGTGGAGGTAGATGTATGTTTGTGTAGAAGAACAAGAAATTGTGTTTAGGGGGTTGTTTGGAGGTTCAGATGTTAAAATTAGTAAATTTCTAGGTGCTGACAAGATCTGGGTAAGGGCAGGTGTTGGTGGCCACGGGGCTGGATGGGATGGAGGATGCCTTTCCTGGTAAGGAGTTTGACAGAGTGGGGTCGGCCAGGATGTCTCCTTCTCGGGGATAGCGTAAGTGCTGAGAGTCCAGCTTTGTACTTCTCAGGAGGCTTTAGGAAGGGCTTACTTGGAGGAAAAGTGTGTAGTTGACTAACGTTTCAGAGGGCTCCATTAGCTTGAACAGTAAGTGGTGAGAAACAATGGAATAGGGCGGGCTGCATATCCACGGGGGAGCCATTGTTGAGATGAAGATCAACTTTGGGGTGTTGTCTACATTCTTTGTCAGGATCATCAAGAACAGAGGACTTTATAGCAAAGCTTCCCTGCATTATAGTCTGTTGTCTGCTTGGCCACCACAGGGCCACCCAGGGTCCACGCCCGTGTACATATGAGGAGAAGGCGGCGGCTGGGGAGAAATAGTGCTGCCCCGGGAGCCGAGCTGCAGGTTGATGGACAGTTAAATTGGCTTCGCTGCTTCCAAAAATGCTGCAGTTCATGGTCTTGTACGTGGACTTCTCTACCCTTCCAGGTCTATTTCAGGTTTTGTTTTTTTGTTTTTTTCTCCTGAGATTTGTTTCCTAGCGGTGAACTCTGCTTAGAATCCATTCTCTAGTCTGGAAATGTGATTCCCGGAGTGTGCGTGTTTTGACACAATCTTGTGGTAACGACATGGGTTTCATGGAGGCTGTCACACTGGGGTCTTGCCTGGTACTTACCCTCTTTACTGGGTGTAGGAGAGCCTCATAAGTGAGCCTTTGATGTTGCTGGGAAAGGGGTGAGCATCCTGGGTTGTATAGAGAACATGAAAGCTGACGGCTGTGGTGCCCCAGGCACCTGGGGTTTGACTTTGTTCCTCCCTAACTTCTCCCTTTGGTGTTCCTTTTACAAAATCTGAGCCAGAGGCTCTAGTGAGGGCCCAAACTCCTCCCCTTGCTCGAGGCAGGGGGTACAACCCCTGAATCCTCCCCAGTCTTCCTCTAAACTCCCTGGGAACATACCTTTGCTTAGATCCCTGCCTGCAAACCAAACATTCTCGCCTCTGGTCTGCAGAGCAGCCCATTTCACAAACACCTCCGAGGAATGTGGGCTTGAATTGAGATCACCTTCTTGGCCAGGATTGGAGCCTGGGAAGAAAAGAGCTGCCTTTGGGAAAGTTTTAGCTGGGTTTGTGGTTTTTACTTGCAAGGCTGGCTAACTGTTGAACTGAGCTTGGAGGTTATATTCCCCACAGGAGAGCTCAAGTTGGGAGAACTAGTCCCACTCTCCTCTGGGCATTTGTGGTTTTAATGAGCTACCGCCCAAAGTCCATCTTTTCCCTTCTGATTGACTGGCCAGGGCCTGGCAGGGAGCTGGTGTTGGTTCCTGCCAGCGGCTGTGACTGGATGGTGCGGTTACTGTTTATTTAATGTCACCCACTCTCTTCTCCCCCCTGCCTGATGTGGGTGAGAGCGAAGGGAGCATTCTGTTTCAGTTTTACAGTGTGGCCTGGCAGCTCATGATCTGGTACGTAAGAGTTAATTGAGTAAACTGAGGTAGAGGCAGAAGTGGGTGTGAGTTGAAATTTGTGGACAATACGGTTTTCTTTCTCCGACTATAGGGAAGGTACTTAGAGAATCAATCTCTCTCTCTCTATACACACACACACACACACACACACACACACAAACACATGAATGCACTCCTTGGGGTTCTCTGACCTGCAGTCCTGGGGAGCGTGAAGTTCCATATGGACTGTAGTTATGAATGTGTCTCTCTAGGATGTATAGCATTCGTGAATGAGCTTCAGGACATTCATAACCTCCAACTTGTCTATCATAGTGTGTGTTCATGTGTTTCTTGAGAGAGTGTCGTAGCTTTCATCAGGTTCTCAGAGGGCTCTCTGGTCCTAAAAGGAAAAGAACCTCTGCTTTGGGATTTGAGTCTTGGACTAACGGTAAGAAAAGCAATAGCTGGCATTTGTTGGGCTCCGACTGTCCACCAGGCACCACTAATGGCGTTACATGCATCCTTTCATTTGAGCCTCCAAACCCTGTAGGGAGAGTATTATGATTGTCTTTTTCTTACTGATGAGGAAGTGAAGGGACAGAGAAGAGCACATTTGAGCCAGCACGATGCAGTTTGCTGGAGCTGGGTCTTCCACACAGTCTGACTCTAGAACCTTAGTTGCTCCTTGGTGGGGCCTCCATGCCAGGCCACATGGCTCCGTAGTGACTCTGGGATGTACCAGTTTAAAGCTCCTTTCCCTTCTTCACTTCACGGCCTGCATTCTAGCATAGCCTTGCACCGGCCCTGCATTGGCACTGTCTCCCTCCTGGTTTCCACATCTCTGGAGGGGCTGGGGAAGAAGGTTGTCTTTGGGAAGTGGATCTGTTTAATTTTGAATCTTAGTTCTGTGACCCACCTGTCCTCAGTGTAAGTCCTGGACCTGGGGCTCCGTAGTCCTTGCCATAGAGTTGCCATGAACATAAAGTAAGTTGACAGTGTACCTAAAAGAACTTTGGGAACCATGAACGCTGTGGGACTGTGTGTCAGGATAGTGACATCTATGCTCTCCTAGGGAGAGTGAGCAGCCGTGGGCCTCAAAAGGACAGCACCCACCTGGTCCAAAGGGTATGAGACCTGTTTGTTGTAGCTACCTGTGGTCAAAAGTACACTCTGGACAGAGAGGTGGTGATGTAACTGGACTCTGTGTGTGTATTGAAAAATCCCTCTTTGCTCTTTCCTCATTTCAGGTTTTTCCTTTGAGACAAGTCAAATATTTATCGAATATTCCTGAGTACAAAAGTAGTGTAGTACAGAGTTGTGAGAGAGGCAGCAGCAGAGCCCCTTTCCTATGGAGTCTGTAGTCTTGTTGACGAGCGAGAACATGTGTGTGTATGAAGGGAGATGGATGGTAAGTGTAAGTGCAGATCACAGTTGGGTGCTGGGCTGCTGGAGGGTTTCAGAAGAAGGAGGGAATTCTGGACTTGAAGGAGGAAGGAAGGGCAGTTCGGGGGTGAAGAATTTGGATGGGTGGAGGGGTGAGGTTGCCGGGTTAGGATGAACACTGAGCAGGCCGGAGGTCTGGCAGCAGGATCTGGGAGGGTCCGGAGTGACTAGGAAGATTCTCACCAGCATGAGGAAGATTGATCTTTGGGTGGAATGTTTATGATGGATCAGAAAGGGAAGCTAGA
>NW_005871178.1:2904907-2961061 GCF_000147115.1 Myotis lucifugus
TAGTAGTTTTTGGAGAGTTGAGCTGAAATGGGCCGACCACACACCTTGTTTTCCCTATTGGACTTGCCACATGAGGTTTGTATAAGGGGAGTGGGAAGAGCACATGTTATTACTTCTCCCTTCTTTTAGCCCCTGCCCTGCATATCTAGCTGGCTTATGGCCATGCATTGCACATTAAAAGTGCTCATTGCATACTTATTTTTTATTGGATTGGGGAGAACCAGTCTCTGTGTTTTCCACTTTCTTAAGCACCAGCCTTTTTACTTGCATTGCTAAGTATCTTCCTCCTCTCCTTTCTGGGGTCCCTGTTATAAAACTGCTAATTACCAGTATTTTGACCATATGGTAGCAGTTGTGACGAGTCTGAATCATCCACAAATGGAGTGATTGAAACTCAAATAATTGAAAATAGTCTCTGTGCATTTAAAAAAAACAAAAAGCTGTTTAGTCCTTTACATGCTCTTTTCCTTTTTTCTCTCTTTTTTTTCCTGTTTTTCCTATCAGCAGTGTAGCATCTGTTCTGATCTTAGGTCCTAAGAGAGACTCGTTGGTTACAGCAATGGGGATGATCAGAGAATACCTCAAAGGGAGCTTGGCTCATGCCATACGAGGCATTTGCCTTCATTTGTTCCAGAATTGAGTTGAATCATTTCTAAGGGCAGGGGTCTGGGTGGGAAATTTATATCAAGGTTGGGAGGTTTTACTTTCCAACTCTTTATATTGTTTGGTTTTCCCCACCATGAGCATTTAAGCCTTGTATAACTATATATAAAGTTATATATTAAATAAAATAACAATATAAAAATTGGTGATGGTACTATACAGGTAAGTGATGAAGTACAGTTAGAAAATTAAATGCAATTAGAAGTCCCAGTTTATCATTACAGTTTCACAAATATTTGCTAGCTCTTGGATGTTTTTCTGCTCTGAAGTCCAAGGAGAATGACGCCCTTAACTCTAGGTTGCAGGTACTCCGTCCGTGTATCACCTCAGATGGCGAACCGGATTGTGGATTCTGCAAGGAGCATCCTCAATAAGTTTATACCCGACATCTACATTTACACAGACCACATGAAAGGAGTCAACTCTGGGAAGTAAGTGCCTGTGCATTTTGGGAGTCTAATTCTGCAGCTACCCTAGCCTTTTTCATACTCAGCTCTGAGATTGGGCGGCCAGAGGAAGGACAATTTCAGATTTGATTTCCTTCTGACTTACTGCCATTGCCACCAATAATTCCTATCTCATGGAAAGCATCGCAGTGGCTGGTGCTGGGAGATGAGGGGTCCATCCCTACCCGGGGGGAATGAAAACCTAGCTATTTACTAGCAGTGCTTTAAGCTTTAAATTCCATCTGTACTCTGTTCCCACAAAAAGTTAAAGTAAACAAGTTCTTCCACTCTGAGGAAATAACAGTTTAGGCAAAAATCCTTTGTTGGCCAAAGTGCCAGTCAGATTCTCTCTCTGTTTAGGGGAACAACACCCCTGGAGCCAGAGAGAGTTGTTATTGCAGATTGGATTTGGTTTAATGAAAGCCTTTGTGGAAAACCCCCGCTTTAGAAAATAAAAAGTTAATGATCTATGTTTTGGGCTTTTGTTGTATTTTTAGAAACCAGTAAGTTAGGGAAGCAATTAAAACCGTTTTTGTTTGTTTGTTTTATTTTTTACTATGAAAATGTTAAACATAAAGAAAAGTTGACCTGAAACTAATATAAAATAATATCAAATATAAACTGTAATTGGGGGAGAAATAAAGAGAACTTGAAAGGATAGTATAGTGAACACCTATATATTCCTGCTACCTGTAGTTAATGATGAATATTTTGCGAAATTTGCTTTACCTGTGTGGGTTTGTTTTTGCTAAAACATTTTAGTGACAGTATTATTGTACTTCAGATCTGAAGTTTTCAGGTTGCCTCCTAAAAAAAAAGAATATCGGGTTCTAAGGTTGATAGTGAGTTAAGTCAATTTTTTCCTAAGTGGTGCTGCAGCTAACCCTTTTCATGGATGTTCCTTCTGAGGCTCCTTTTAACTTCCACAACAAAAGGAAAGAGAGCTAAGGAGGGTGACTGTGTTACGGGATCTCTGACCTTCGTGAGGCCCAAGGAAAAGATGTTGATTTCAGAAACACCGTAGTGGCTCATAGTCCAAAGTAACAGGGGTGGTGGTGTCAGAGGTGACAGTTGGGAAAGGATTTGTGTGCAAAGTTGGCCCTTTCCTCTGGGGTTGGAAAGGTCAGTGATGGTCCCAGACCTGTGCATATTGCTCGAATATCACCAGTGTTTTCCTTGTTCAAACTGTGGCAGTGGTAACATCCCTAGGTAGCTGTAAAGATGAAAAGATCACATATGTACGCCACCAAGGCAAGCATGTCAAACTCGAGACTCATGCTTGCACTAAGCAATGCCTGGCCCATAGTAGGGGCTGCAGAAACGGTAGCTGCTAAGGCTGTTCTTTCCTTTCTCTTCCATTGGCCACAGGTCTGTAATTATGTCAGCAGTTGGAATTATGGCCTCAGTATCTACCACAGGGTGGCCAGGGGTGAAGCAGAGCAGGCTTGAGGCCATACTGCCACCAGTGTGGCTTTTTATGACTGACTCAGCTGACCCCAGTGCATTGTCACACTGTAGGAAGCTCACACATGGATCAAGATGTGGGTGCTAGTGGACTTGTGGGTCATCAACTCCAAGCTCCCCTTAAAAAGTTAAAACCCATGTATGATAAGTCCATGTTTAGTTTTCTGAATCTTAAGTTACAGATGATACAGTGTTTTTCCTTCTCTGTTATGAAATTATGAAGTCATGGATGGGTATTATTTTCCTCTTCTGAGTTGGTGAAATATGCATGTCAGTTAGGCCTGTGTTGTGGGGCCAGCAGTTCCTGGTGCCTCTGTCAGTGCTGTGACCAACATGCACATCTGTCCAGGGTGGTATCATGTTGACTCTCACAGGCACAACTTAAAAAAATAAACAACTAGTCCTTTACCAGTTGGAAAGTTTTGGAGGCTGCCACTTGTAAACCACACCAATGTGCATTTTCAGTGAGGTCACCTGGTGACCAGCTGCTTGGTCACACACCCCAATTGGGGAGAAAATTGGAGTTGTATATATATAGCCTAATACGTTACCTTGTTTCCTGTAAAACAAATATAACATCAAATGGAACGATCCTGATCAACTGTAAAGTTTATTATAGTAAGTCTGCATTCCTCACAGAATTTATATGGATGAGAAAATTAGGAAGTTCTTGGGAAATTCAGGTAAGTGGGTTAAAGCAGTGATCGGAGCTTATCTCCTGGTTCTCCCTCCCCTCCATTTCCTACTCGTTCATTTTATATTCCACTGCCTCTCCTGCAGAGGCCAATGTCCCCTCCCTGCTCCTGGTCAAGCAACTCAAAGGCAACTTGAGATTGTGCTGAAATGTCCCATGACGATGGACGGGCAGCACAGGGTGAGGTGGTTAAGCATCACAGAGTGCCCCCGAGCCTTTGATTACGTCGGTAGCTCATTGCACCCCTTCCCTTGGCAGGTGCTGTTAACCTTGGACTGCATAGATCATCGATGTAAAAATAAGGAAATTGACAACTGACCATCATAATTCCTATAGTGAGCTCATAGTGCATCTGAGGCATCATTAATTTTACACATAGTTTTTCTGAAACAAATATCTTGGCTAGTTTTGCAGAGAGCGCATAGAAGGTGCTTTATGAACTCTGTCAGAGGAGCAGATCTGTGTGTGCTGTGTGTGGACGGTGGCTGCTGCTCCTCTCTGGTGACACGTTTACTGACAAGGCATGAGGCAAAGGAGATTTGAGGTGTCAGATCTGGAAGTTTTGTGGAGAGGTGCTTGTGTTTTATTGTTTACGAACTGATTGTGTTTTGTGTCAAACTGGTTGTCACTGAAGTCGGTGAGGGCAGGAACTCTTGTGTTTACCGCAGGGCCCCCAGTTCCTGGCCCATGGCAGCAGGTGCTTGTTGGAATTACGAATGTGGTCCTTGACCAGAGGGTATTAGGTTCTGGCTGCTGGGTGGTAGAAGCACAGTGGGAGAGAACATGTGCCAGCTCTTTGATGCTATTAATTGAATTCTGAGTTAGAGATGTCCCTTAGGGACACAAACAAAGGTGAGCCTTATCTGGACTCTTCCTGGCTTATGTGGCACTTTTCATTACTTGGGGTGCGGGGGGGCGGGGGCGGGGAGGAGTTTGATGTATTCGAAGAGGAGCTGTAATGAGGTGGTCTCCAGGCCACTTACACCTTCTGGGTTGGTTGTGAGGGCTGTGGTGGCGAACTTGGGTAGGCTTTGGAGTCTGGAAGACCTGCATTGGAAACACATCTCAGTCACTTCCTAGCTGTGTGGACGTGGTGCAGGTTGCTTAATTTCTCCATTTCCTCATTTGTAAGACGGGCACATATTACCTACTCTGCAGAATTGTAGTGTCAAAGCCCCTAGGTCAGAAACTGGCAGAAAGTAGGTGCCGAATATCTGGTAGCCCTTGTTAATGCTCCTATAAACTCTCACAGCAGGATCTTTCACAGTGTGGGAGGGGCAGGAGAAGGCAGGGATGGGAGGGGCTAATAGGAAAAGCGATGTAAACTTGCACCTTCCTTGGTTCTGCCAGGTGCGCTCTCACCAAGTCATGTGTATTTCCAGCGCAAGCTAGTGGGAACTCCAGCAGGGCTTGCTGTAACAACGCAGAGTGCCTTGAGAGAGATGTTTGTTTTCTCTTTCCTTTTGCTGGTGCCCGAACCCCACTTCATTAACCCTACTCAGTGTCTGTGCCTTTGAATCCCCAGGTCTCCAGGCTTTGGATTGTCACTGGTTGCCGAGACCACCAACGGCACCTTCCTCAGTGCTGAGCTGACCTCCAACCCCCAGGGCCAGGGGGCGGCGGTGCTTCCAGAGGACCTGGGCAGGAACTGTGCCAAGCTGCTGCTTGAAGAAATCTACAGGGTATGTCCTCCGCCTCTGCCAGTCGGGAGAGGAGCCATCAGGAAGCAGTTCATTGTTTCATTCTCACTCCTTAGCAACTTTCTTCCCTGTTCAAGGGCTTATGCCAAGGAGTTAACTCTTCCTACCCGTTAAACAGTTTAACATGAACTGGTTGAATGGATTAGCTGAACTAGTCAGTAAGCAGAGATCCAGTTCCTCGGATTTGGGACACAGGGCAGGTACGTTTTAACAGTGTGGACACTTAAAAAGCTGAGACAGCGTTATTCAGGAAAGAAAAGGTGTAAAATGAAGCAGGTTAGCTGGTGACTGCCCACTTGAAGAGGATACAGTGCCGCAACCAGAACAGGTGCCATCTCCCAGCTCCCCCGTCCTTGCCATGTGAGGATGGGGGCTCATTGTTTTCAGGTTCTTTGAGGAGTTGGAAATGGCGATTTGTATGTGACAGTTGTGTCAGATACAAAATAGTGTCAACAGGCTAGAATTTGCAGCGTGTTCTGGAGCATAGAAGAATGTCTAGGGAAGGCAGGTCTGTGTCTGAGCATGGCAGGGGCTTTGGAAAGGCGAGAACACAGGAGACAGAAAGGGTGATGAAGCTGAAGACAAGACTTCATCTGTTGCCATTTGCTTCTGCAGCTCAGACCAACCTGGGCCAACCTGTCCTCTCAGTTGTCACAGGTTTTTCTCTGTCAGTCCATACAAACAACATGTAGACAGGCATACATACGCTCTTCCTGTTTCCCAAAAATAGTCGAGGTGACCTAAAATAAGCAAGGGAGGAATTGGGAGGGAAAGAAAGATGATGGCAGGAGAAATAAGATGAAGCTGCTTGAAAAAACATTCTTTAAGGTCCCATATACTTGGTTAGAGGAGAGTCACAAATCTGGCCTCAGGATTTCTGGTTGTCTGTACAATCCTTGCCTCGGATCCATGTCAGAAGGTGAAACCTTCTCCTTGACATGCAGAATCCAGGACAGGCTCCCAGGAATGCTTATTTCTCTGCTCTGTATGCGAGGCCCCACATTCTTGAGCTGAGCACTAGCAAAAACTATACTTTGGGTGATTTGCTATTGCATGGTGTATAGTGTTTGTAAATTGCCTTTTCTCTTCAGCTGCAGAGCCTTTCATCTCTGTATTTATCTGTGTATTTAGTCTCATTTAGTTGACATTTCTGTGGTTCTTTCCTGAAGTCTCCAAGGAAGCTTTGCCCTGTTTAAAGTAGCAAAAATCATATGTGAGCCCTAACTGGTTAGGCTCAGTGGATAGAGCATCGGCCTGCGGACTGAAGGGTCCCAGGTTCAAATCCGGTCAGGGGCATGTACCTTGGTTGTGGGCACATCCCCAGTAGGGGATGTGCGGGAGGCAACTGATCCATGTTTCTCTCTCATTGATGTTTCTGACTCTTTATCCCTCTCCCTTCCTCTCTGTAAAATATCAATAAAATATATTTTAAAAAAAGATCATATGTGAGCCCTTATGAAATAAAACAGGTGATTTTGTTTTATTTTTAAATACTTTTTGTCGCTGTAATTTATTAATCATTGTGGTAGAGTGGCGCCTGGTTCATGGGTATTGATCCCTGCACAGGCCTGGCTAAGGAAATAGCCTACAGCCAAGTCTTCTCCCCGCCCAGTCACCGTTCTCAACAATACCTCATTGGTTGCAAGGTGGAACAAGTAAGAATGAACTGCTTCAGAGTTCACTAAAATGTCCAGGTCTTAATGGTTTTAATTAATGTTCATCTAATTAAAATGGAAGACAAAGGACCTATAATTGTGTCTTCAGCGGAGTACTCTACTCCCTGTCCTCACCATTCAGCTAGCAAATAGTGGCGGAAAGAAATGCCCTCTCAAATGAAATCCTCCTGCAGGAGGAAGTATCTTCTCACACTTCTTGTGTGGCCAAAGGCTGGCCTTAGCTTTTTTGATGCTAAATCAGCCCTGTGTTTGATGCTTAATTTAGTGATTTTTTTTTTTTTGAAAGATGAGTGGTAACTAAAAGTTGGGAGTAAATAAACGATCAAGAGGTTACCATGTCACTTAATTCAGGAAGTTAGTCATCTCAACCAGCGGTCTCCAACCTTTCGGACCTCATGGACCGTCAGTGGTCCATGGACCACCGGTTGGCGACCGCTGCTCCAAAGGTTTCCTTAAACCAGCGACCGCCAACCTTTCGGACCTCACGGGCCACCAGTGGTCCAAGGACCATCGGTTGGCGACTGCTGATCTAGACACCTGTGACGACAGACTGTGCATGTGATCCATGCGTCCCTAAGCCCCTGGCAATTGGTTCAGGTTTCCCTTCCTTGTGGCTTGCAGACCCTCTGACCGTGGGGACCCTCCCATCTCTCTCCAGTAGACCTGGGGGAATTGGAAGCATCACATTACAGAAGAACCCAGCTGGAGGGAGGGTTCTGTATCCTCATAAATAGCACGTTATAGGCCTCAGGGTGAAAGCAAGGCCACAGAGAGAAAACATGGAATCTGGATTAAGTTATTTTATTTCCCTCCCTTTACTCTAGTTAAGTTCTACTTAAAACCATTTCATTGTGCCTGCACCAAGTTTGTTTGTTAGTTCTAATCATTAAGAAAATTTCTTTTGTGTGTGTCTATGGTCTTTAGTTGTTAAAAGGATGAAAATGCTTCATGTTTTTATGGATAATTCTTTATATGTCTGTGACATGACATGGTTTAAAAGAATAATAAAAACATGTCCCCTTTGAAGGTGCTGTTTATTTTTATCAACATTGTAGTCCTCTGATCTAATCCCTCTTGTTCTATTTATGTCTCATCAGTTACCAACCAAGTCCTCTTGATTGTGTTCCAGGCTTTCTGAAACTGCCTTTTCTGTCCATCTTTTAAGCTGCCTCTGTCTCCTACCCTCCCCCCAACCCCTGTCCCCACCACGTGTGCTGCTGTCCCCACTTACAGGAGTGGGAGTCCTCTCCTGATCTTCTCCAGCATGCCCTTCCGTCTAAATCTCTTGAAACACTTACAGTCTGTGAAAGGAGCAAGTTTTTGTAAAAACACTTTCGTTGGTCCTCAGATTCTCCATGGATCAGAGTTTTTGTTGTTTGTTTGTTTTTTAATGGAAATACGTACGTTACACCTCTTGTCCTAACATTGGCTTAGAGCAGCGGTTCTCAACCTGTGGGTCGCGACCCCTTTGGCGGTCGAACGACCCTTTCACAGGGGTCGCCTAAGACCATCCTGCATATCAGATATTTACATTACGATTCATAACAGTAGCAACATTACAGTTATGAAGTAGCAACGAAAATAATTTTATGGTTGGGTCACAACATGAGGAACTGTATTTAAAGGGCCAGAAGGTTGAGAACCACTGGCTTAGAGAGAACTATTAAGGTAGTTTAGGAAGAGCAGTAGATTTTCATAAAAGCTGGCAGTAGGATAAGCCCCCTATTTTCCTGCTCAGTTGTAAATGAGGTCTGATGGCAAAGAATGAGTGTTTGTGCTGATAATTGATTTATTCCCTACACTGCATGCATTTGAGAGAGGTTGCCTGGCTGGTGTGGCTTAGTGGTTGAACATCATCCCCATGCACCAAGAGGTCGCCGGTTCGATTCCCAGTCAGGGCACATGCCTGGGTTGCGCGTGCAGGAGGCGGCTGATCATGTTTCTCTCTCTCTCTCATCGTTTCTCCATCTCCCTTTTCCTTTCTCTAAAATCAGTAAAAACTTTTTTTTTTTTTTAAGAAGGGAGTAGCCACGTGTTCTTTTTAAAGACTGGGAGTCTAGGCTTGGATAGTGATGTGCCATCATCAGAAACGGTTCTTTTTGTGGCATGTAGAAAATACGTAGAAATTCAAGGTCATCCCTCTTTCACTGTGTACAATGTAAGTTTGAATTATTTTAAATAAAGTTATTTCAGAAAGAATGATCAGAAAGACTTTTTTGTGTTTGCTAATTCTCACCTGAGGATACCTTTTTTCCATTGCTTTTCAAAGAGAGTGGGAATGAGGGAGAGAGAGAGAGAGGGAGGGAGGGAGGGAGGGAGAGAGAGAGAGAGAGAGAGAGAGAAACACTGATGTGAGAGACACATCGACTGTTTGCCTCCCTGCACATGCCCTAATGGGGGCAGGGAGTGAACCTGAAACCCAAGTACATGCCCTTGACTGGGAATCGAATCTGAGACCCTTTGGTGTGCAGGCTGACACTGTAACCACTTCAGCAACACTGGCCAGGGCAATAAAGACATTTTTAAGGCACACATATAAACGAGTCATGCATGCATGTAGTAGAAGCAGAATGGCTGAAATGGTCAAGAAACCCAAGAATGAAAGAAGGAGGGCAACCAAAACAATCCTCAGGAGAAAGTGTGTGAAAATTCTGTTGTGCTTATCGATTTGGGAGAAAAGGAAGGAAAAGTGGCGGGAAATAGTACGTAAATAGTAAGAATGGAGAAATCTGGTCTTAGTAATTCTCCAGTTAAAGATGCACAGGAAGAGTCACAAGGAGACACTAATGTAACTTGACAAGCAGTTTTGAATGTGATGGGATAAGTTTTAGGCTAAGACCCTTCCAAGTCAGATCGACTGTGGTGTTCCCTGACAGATTAAATAAACAAGCCGCATCCACCCCACCCTTGTTAATGACCTGTACATTTCCTGGAACTGATTATGCTTTTTTTGTTTATGTGTCCTGCTGCTGCTGCCGCTTTAATTACCGAGGGGAATTTTTATTTTTCCTTAGATACACCTCAGTAAACTTGAATGTCTATTTATCCTGATGGTCTCAGCTAATACAATTGCTTTGATGACCAGTTAGTTTAACCCCCCAAAGTTAAGTGATACAAGGATTCCTCTGAAAAGACTTGTATTCTGTTTTATTATTGCTTGAACTTTGCAATCTGCTCTTCTGTGGTTCTGATATTCTGGGTATTTGTGACTGTTTTCTTGGTTTTCCATTCTCTGGTTGGTATAACGACTAATCTTGAAAGTGTTTGTATTTATAGGGTGGATGTGTGGACTCGACCAACCAAAGCCTGGCTCTGTTGTTCATGACCCTTGGGCAGCAGGACGTTTCCAAAGTCCTGCTAGGACCGCTCTCTCCCTACACGTGAGTTGTTTTCGCTCAGCCTCATTACTGCTGTCCAATTTAATCTTCCAGTTGCATGACATGACAAAGGTGCTGGACTGTGCATAGCCTATCGCTGTGAACACCTGCTTGGACTGATCCTGGAATGAGCTGGAGGTTATCAGTCTTAACCTGGTGTTTGGCAGGCGTCTTGCCTTCCTTTCTCTTCTGTAGTTGCATTATTCCCATGCCATTGAAGTTGTGTGGTATATTAGACAGTTCTTTTGTCTATGCTTTAGATTTTTCTCATTTTGGAGGTAATCTGGTTCCATTATAACTTAGATTTTGTTAGGTTTTTTTTTTAATCCCCTCTTTTCCCTACCCGTGGCAAATAGGGCTGTCTTTTTGTCCAACATGATAGGGTATAAACTGGCTGGAAAGATGAAAAAAGAGGCAAAGTCTATAGTAATGCCACTGGACCAGTGGGGGTATTGTGAAGGTGAGTTTGAGGCCATTGGATGTTATCAGAAGATGACTGCTGAGGCATTAAAGCAAGCGCTCTACAAAAAGAGCAGCCGATGAGAAGACTTGGATTGTTAACAGCACAGTGGAAGCAGCACTTCCCATAGGTAGCAGATGAGCTTGCTGTAAGCAGCCTGTTTGAGCCCTGACCTCTGGGTGTGCGTCCATGTGCTCGAGATCATTACACGGCCATCTGTGGGTGGGGCGGGAGTGGGCCTGTGTGGGAGGAGACACTCAGGTAGATATAGACTGAACTGTCCTTTTTCGGTTATCATGGTACCGATGCTGTATATCTGGAAGGTACAGTACTGTGATAACTGAAGAATGGTGGTGCCATCACATTGAGTAAGGGGCCAGCACTGCGGAGGGGGCATTGTACCTCTGGAACATCGCTTGGGGCGCATGGAGACCAGAAGCTTGAAAGAGATTGTTTTGGGGGTTTTTTTATTTGGAGTTGGTGGTGGGAGGTTTTTTGGAACATGGCAATGGAGAAGAAGACACTCTGAGCAGTGGGGGAAGACTGATAAGCAGGAAGCTGTGAGGACCACATTATCTGCTAACAGTTGTAAAATAATTTCAGGGGACAGGCACCTGAAATCGAGTAATCCTCAGTGGACACTAACGCCAGGTATCAACATTGCTGAAACAGACTTTGTAGCTAAGGTGTTTGGAGAGGAGGCGAGGGGGCACACACATGGCCTGAGTGCAGAGATTCACTTCCAGTAGAGCGTTGTCTGGAAGCGCTGACTGCTCTGTGACCACCAGGCCCCTTCAGCCAACTCTCTTGCTGCTGCTGCTGCTGCCTTCCCAGCCCCTGCTTCAGGGCAGCGAAGGCCTGACCGCTCACACCGCTTGAGGCAGTCTCTAGATGTGTGTGGTCGTGGGGCATGGGGTTTGGCAGAACATTATGTTCAAAAGGAAATCTATATTTTTAGTTTTCCTTGACCCTTTTTTTTTTTTTTGGCTCTTAGAGTTGTTTTTTTTTCAGTTTGGCTACAGGGCCTTTATAGTTTTTTTCAAGTCAGCAGCCCCTGTGGAGATGGTCAAGATGTGCCAGGACTTTTTTTTTTCAAGTTCCCGTGTCCTCCTCGTATACCCCCTCACCAAACATTAATTGCAGTCTTGTCTTCCAGAAACCTCGTCTAAAATGACTACATCTCCCAGGAAAACAAAGTGGTCTGCTCTGAATGGAGCTTTACAGGCCTGGGACAAATAGCAAAATTGTGTTTGAAACTTGGGGCTATGTTTCTCTGGGTTTCCTGCCTCCCGGGGTTTCACACAGGAGGGGCTGCCATGGGGTGGACAGCGCCGCCTCCTTTCTTTTTGGTAAGCAAGCACACGGTGGGGGCAGGAGATTGTAAGGAGTTTATTTTTGAAAGCTGTATCTGTTTGGGACCCTTGTTGCTTGTTATCATTGTGGAAGGCTCCAGGGATCCAGAGTGATGAAGGGCAAAGGTGGGAAGAAATAGATGTCCTTCTAGGACCGTATAGACAAAGTTATCATATTTGTGAGTACAGCTTAGGATGAAAAAGGCACAGAATCTATAATTAGTATAATTGTGGTGGGGGGTGGGGATCCTAGTTGGATTTAAGAGTTTTGGAGACCAAACTCACTTATTTTTATAAAGTATACTTAAAGTCATAAAAATCTACTTTTTGAATTCTCAAATTTCTCAAGAAAACTAGAATCAAGAAATGTATTTCTTGTGGCAGTTTTCACATTCTGATTTGTTTAAAAAGTTTTTAAGGTTTTTTTTTTTTTTTTCTGTAGCACTGGGATTAAGGGGGATGTGTTTTCTTATAGTATTGCTTTGAAACCCTTTCTGGAAAATAAGGGTATTTGTTCTTCCCTTTATTCTTCACTCTGTCTTACTTCTGTTGGTGGTTTCCTGTGTTACTTGAGAAAGCACATCTATATGTGTGAAATCTTTCAGGAAGGCCAGAGAGATGTTTTTCAGAAGAATAAAATAGTATTGGCTAACATGCTGATATGCGGAAAACCTATTTCTGTTCATTTTGTTGAGTTTCAGGTGGTTTACAATTGGTGACAGTGATTCCACCTTCCCCTGAAAAAGCTTTATATTACAGTTTAGGGAGGATTTATACTTTATTTAAAAGTGGAATTAACAGCAAGAAAATCACACTTTCACAAATTATCTGATTGGAGACTGCAGTTACATGTTGTCGGTACATGGTCGTGGAAGTGCAGCCTCCCCGATTTCAGTGCTGGCTCTCCCGGGGGACCGGGGACAGCGTGTAGCATCTCTGAGCCTTGGTCTTATCTATGGAGAAGGTGAATGGTCCTGAAGTCGGGTTTGTGGAGATGGAGCAAGGCTTAAAAAGGTCAGGTACTTAGTGCTCCCAGCCAGCAATACAGAGGGCCTGGCAGAGCCCAATCAGTGCCGGACACTGCAGTTTCCGCCCGGATACGCCCTTGCCCTGCCCCAGCCTGGGAAAACTCAATCTCCTGTTAAGGTCACTCTGAACACCAGGAGGCCCAGTCAACTTGCTTTGGGTTATCTCAGGCCTAAAGTCAGCTGTAAAGTGTTTGCTCAGAGATATCTATAAATCTGTATCCATTAATTTTTAAATTTATGACCAACTACTGCAGTCATATTGCTAAATAAACAACACACAACTCACTGTTCCCAAGAACTCTGTAAGGTAGGTGTTTACTTAACACAGTATTTACTGCTGGCCCAATGTTTTAAGCACTTGACAAATGCGAACTCATTTAGTTTTCATCATAACCCTAGGAGGTTACTATTGCACGCTCCATTTTACAGGCGTGGGGACTGAGGCACAGAGAAGTTGATTCATGTGCCCAAGGTCACATAGTCAGCAAGTGGAGTTAGGAGCCAGGCAGTCTTGCCCAGAGTCCATGCTTCCCGGACCCACTGCTCTTATGCAAGTGCTGGGATTCCGCCCCTGTTCCTGGACTTCAGACACCTCCCTGCCCGAGGCAGGATGCCATGCCACGCCTTTCCAGAATCCTCAGTTCAAGTGATGCTGCAAAATGATCTCCCGTCTTTACTTGGAATCTAAAATGAACCGTGCCTCTTCGGTTTTTCGTGCCGGCCAAACCTGCAGCTATTTGGGTTCAGTTGTTTAACTGCTCTCCTCAGCTGGCAGGATACCACTCCCCCTGACAGTTGTGATTTAATTGTGTTTAAATGCTGCAAAGCCCTGTCACCTTTATTAAACTGTTTGAGCCGCAGACCATATTTGGCATATGGTAAAAGCAAGTGGTGTCTTTACTTTTCGGATGAGCAAGAGAGTTCAGGGACCTGCTCATAGTGAGTTTTTAGCCAAACTTGTCCTGGGACCCACATCTCCCAACCATGCAACCAGCCTGTCTGTCTCCTTCTGCCTTCATAACCGAGTTTGTTCTTAGAGCAGAGGCCAGCTGGGCTTTGGGAAAGCCTCTGTCTGGAGAAAAAGCACCGCCAATACATTTAAAGCTGTGGTATAATGACTACAGGGGCCCCATCCAGCAGATTCTCTTCTCACCCCCAGGTCTCTCACCCCTCCTTAGACCTGAGAAGTAGGTAACCCCAATATCTGAGTGGTTTGGTGGAGCAGGAATCAAGACCCTCTGTTGTGGTTTGTGTTTGTGGAGTTGAGAGAGAGAGAGAGAGAGAGAGAGAGCGCTTCCCATGATTGCTTTCACCTCCACTCTCCAGCAGGCATCAGAAGAGGGACCTGGTGAGCGATGCTGTATTTAAGGGGCAGGGCCTGTCACCTGGTCAATCCTGGGCAGTTGGGATTCAAAGGATAGATGACTTTGAGCCCAATGGCTGTCACCTGTTGATCAACAATGCTGGTGGGAACAACCTACTCTTGGAAGATATACGGGAAAAATTATCTGTTTTCCAGGATTCTCGAAACCTGCTTCTCAGGGGGCCTGAAGGCTTTCATGGTCTGGGTTTGTTTTTTTTTAGATAAGTCACTTTGTATTAGGAAAAATAGTTTACTACAGATTTAGTTCTCTTCAGTCCTTCTCACGGGAATTATAGTCCCAGCTGCCTAACATGGTTGGTCTAAAAAGCTGCCAGTTACACTGCGCAGGTGGGCAGTCCTCTCTCTCAAGGCTCTGTGTGCATGGCTCTCTTTTGCCTGGCTGTGCGGCCATGTGGTTGTGTCTGGGAAGTTGTGGATCTACAGAATGGTGCTTGGAAGAGAAGGAAAGGGAAGAGGTGGGGCCTGGTGGGGCCTGTGCTTGGGGCTGTGGAGAGGATGTGGATCAGCACCGGACGTGACCTTTGCTCACTGCGTGTGTATGTGGGGCGGGTTTATTCTCTGTTTGCTTTTCATTTTCTTAAAGAGACTGTTCGTTAGGATTTAATATTGTCTGGTTGTTTCTCAGCTCTGAGCATGTTTGATAGCTGGAGGTAGGAGGACATTCTGAAGCATACCTTAATCCAGTCCCTTACAGAGTCTTCCTCAGACAGGCCCTTGGCAGAACATTGTGTAAAAAGTGGAACCGACTTTGCTTTTTCTAACGATTCCAAAGGCTACAAATACCTCAGCTGCAAATATGTAGGCCTGCACACTCAAACCTGTGTTTCTCCATCCTTCTCCAAGAGATCTGAAGCAAGCTGAGGCCTCTTAGGAGTTCTGCCAGCTGGTGGGGTGTCTGGTTTTTCCAGCACAGTTGAACGATTCAGAGTGAAGTAGGCTGGGGAGGCTCTGGTAGCAGGCCTGTATTAGAGCCCGGTCAGCAGCGAGAGAGAGAGCAAGCTGTTTCCTCCTCGGAATGCAGATGAGTGGGTGAGATGCTGGCTTTGTCTGCACTGCTGCCAGCTGGAGGCTTTGCCCACAGATGTGGACTGTTTATCTATGGGTTTGATGTTTTTCTTTTTTTCCTAGGACAGGGTGGGGTGCAAAAACCTGAAAATTGGTAAGACAGGAAAGGCAGCAGGGAAAGAACTGACTTCCCTTAATTGCTAAGTCATTTCTCAAAATTAGTCCTAACTCCTAAATTCTATTTCTTGCCTCATTAGTGAATGCCAGACATAATGCCTATCATGTATAATGGGTTTCAGTGGAGAGAGAGGAATTGGCCCTGGCCGGGTAACTCAGTTGGTTAGAGCATTGTCCCGATATGCCAAGGTTGCAAGTTCAATCTCTGATTAGGGCACGTACAAGAAGCAGCCAATGAATGTATAAATAACATTTGTTGTGGAACAGCAAATCAATGTTTCTCTCTCCCCCCACCCTTCCTTTTCCCCTTCCCTCCTCCTCTCTCTCTAACTTTTAAAAAGAGGTGATGTCTGGCTGGTGTGGGTCAGTGGTTGAGCATCGACCCAGGAACCAATAAGTCCCTGGTTTGATTCTGAGTCAGGGCACATGCCTGGGTTGCAGGCTCCATCCCCAGTAGAGGACATGCAGGAGGCAGCAGATCGATGATGTTTCTCTCATCAATGTTTCTATCCTTCTCCCTTCCTCTCTCTCTGAAAATAAATAAATAAATGAAAAAAAATGAAAAAAGAAATAAGAAATTTTTTGGTGTGTATGTAGCACTTATCAGAAATACTCTCCAGGGAGTTCATGTTTCATTTCTTAACACATTTCGTACCGCTCAGGAGTTTTCTCGTGTTACGCGCGCCATCTGTTAAGGACCGCTCACGAGTGTTCTCGTTTTTCATGCCCATGGAAAAAGGAGCGAATCTAGATACTTATGTAAATTTTGTTTGGTCCCTCTTCATAGAGGAAAATGTTTTACGCAGTACCATACGTTAAAAAAGTACTAGGAACTTTAATTGTTTAATTGTTTTTGTAGTAAATAAAAATGTTATAATTATTGAAAAACAACACCTAAAGTGCATTATGATGATTTAAATAACCTGCAGTTTGCCCCAAAACGTGGGGTCCCTGGCGTATGTCTCCAGGGAGTTCCTGTTTCATTTCTTAACCACTGACATGCCGGTCATGTCAGCCAGACAGGGTGAGGAATTGTTTGGGCCCCCTTTTCTTCTTTTTGTCTTTCTCTACTTTGACTAGATTGATTAGGACAGAGGGACAGGAAGGGGTGGGAAATTCATTGCAGAAGGCATTATATTGAGTTTGTTATATACTCTGAGGGTGCGAGCCGGGATCAATACTTCTTTTTAACTTCACAAATATATATTATTTTTTTAAGTAGCTTTTTTGAAATATAATTCATATACTACCTTAAAGTGTACCTACAATTCTATGGTTTTTAGTATATTCACAAAGTTCACAAAGTAAATATAACTACCATCTAATTTTAGAACATTTTCACCATCTCGGAAAGAAACCCTTTACTCATTCATGGTTCTGTCCCATTCCTCCCAATCCTCCCAGCCCAAGGCAATCACTAATCTGCTCTCTGCCTCTATAATAGAGTTGCCTGTTCTGTCCATTTCGTGTAAATAGAATCATACAATGAGTTTCTTGGTGACTGGCTTCTTTCACTTAGCATAATGTTTTCAAAGTTCATCCATATTGTAGCATGTACCTGTATTTTGTTTCTTTTTATGGCTGAATAGTATTCCATTGTATGGATATACCACATTTTGTTTATCCATTCATCAGTTAATGGGCATTTGAGTTTCCACTTTTTTACTATTATGAATAATGCTCTTTTGAACATTTGTGGACAAGTTTTTGTGGGGGTGCATGTTTTCATTTCTGTATATACCTAAAAGTAGAATTCTTGCATCACATGATAACTCCTTGTTTAACATTTTGAGGAACTGCCAGACTTTTCCACAGTGGTGACCATTTTTTATCTGACCCACTCATTGGTTATTAGCGCTTTTTTACTGTAACCATTTTATTGGGTGTGAAGTGGTATCTCATAGTGGTTTTGATTTCCACTTCCCTAATGACTAATGATGTTGAACATGTTTTCGTGTGTTTATTGGTTATATGGATATCTTCTTTAGAGAAATGTCTTTGCAGATCCTTTACCCATTATTAAATTGGGTTATTTGATTTTTATTATTGAGTTGCAAGAATTCTTTATATATCCTATATACTAGACCCATATCAGATATATGATTTAAAATATTTTCTCCCTGGGGACTGTATTTTCACTTTCTTGATAGTGTCCACAAAAGGTTTTAATTTTTATGAAGTCCAATTTATTCATTTTTTCTTTCATCATTCTGCTTTTCCTGTTGTGTCTAAGAAACCACCACCTAACCCAGCCGTGGGCAAACTACGGCCCGCTGGCCGGATCCGGCCCATTTGAAATGAATAAAACTAAAAAAAAAAAAGACCGTACCCTTTTATGTAATGATGTTTACTTTGAATTTATATTAGTTCACACAAACACTCCATCCATGCTTTTGTTCCGGCCCTCCGGTCCAGTTTAAGAACCCATTGTGGCCCTCGAGTCAAAAAGTTTGCCCACCCCTGACCTAACCCAAGATCATGAAGATTTACTCCTGTTTTCTTCTGTGAGTTTCATAGTTTTAGCTCTTACATGCAGATCTTGGGTCAGTATTGAGTTATCTTTTATGTATGATATGAAGAAAGGGCCTATGTGAAGTTGTTCCAGCACCATTTATTGAGAAGGTTATTCTTTTCCTGTTGAATTATCTTGGCACCCTTTTTGAAAATCAGTTGAATGTAAATGGGTTATTTCTTGACTCTCAATTCCGTTCCATTGACCTGCATATCAGGATAAGTAATTTGAAAGCTCCTCAGGTGATCCCATGTACATTCAGTGCTGAGAACCATCTGGCTGGGGTAGGGAGTTTGGATGGTTTGATTGGCAGCACAACACAAGATTGCTGGAATACTTTTATTTCAGGTATACAGACCATCTGTTCCTAACTAAACCAATGTTTTTCAAACTTGCCTGATAAAAACCATCAGGGGTGCTTGTGAATAATAGCTTTCTGGCTCCTCTGTACTGGAGAGACAGGGCCTGGAAAAGGGTGGGAAGGGGGACTCTTTACGTGTGCCTGTGATTCTGGACTCTTCCACATGGATATGCCTTCCCCATCAGTTGCCAGTGGATCAGAGCCTTCAGGAACCTGTATGAAGGTGGGTCTTATAGGCCAGCCCAGGAGAAGCCTACATACTCATACCGTGGTCCTGCCACAGATTTGCTGTTCCCAAGGTACTCTTGGGGTGAAGCCGTAGCTCTGTCTTAAGGGAGATGACAAGAAACAGCCTCATGAAACTTCTCGCCATATTTACTGTGAGCACTTTCCTGGCCACCTTATTTAATATTGCCTCCTTCCATGTACACACAGATGTTGTTATACCCACATTTCCTCCTCATCTGCCTTGTTTGCTATTTAAATTTCCCCTTTCAAGAATATTTAACTTCCCTTGTCTGCCCATTAGATTGAAAAACGTCATGTGAGAAGGGATTTTTAGTTGACTGCATCATCTCCTGCACCAGGAACAGTGCCTGACACATTGTAGGCACTCAGTAAATATTTGTTAACTGAGTGGAAGGGGGTTGTCGAGGTTGAGGAATGAAGAGACACATCTCTGTTTTGGCGTCAGCAGTAGTCATTCTGCTTTGGTTTTACTGCATGACGCTGTGCATCGTGACAGTATGTGTTTCTCTCTTTGCAGGAGCCACTCAGAGTAATGCCACATTTATGTCCACTGTAACACGGGTGCAGGACAGGACTAACCTCTAACATTATTTCTTTAAGCCATCTGCTTGTATTGTGTGCATCTCTATACACACACAAATCCTCTTTGGAAGCTGGTAGGCTATAAAGGAATATTATTTAATCAGCTTGATGAGAATTGCTTAATTTTGGTCATTCCTCTTGATTTGAAATCAAAAGCTTGGGTTCTAGGTGGAGGAGAACTTTAAATAAAATCAAATTCTGCCTGGCTGGTGTGGTTCAGTGGTTGAGCGTCGACTTATGAACCAGGAGGTCACGGTTTGATTCTGGCTGATTCCCATTCAGGGCACATGCCCAGGCTGCAGGCTCAATCTCAATTGGGGGGCCGAGCAGGAGGCAGCCAATCAATGATTATCTTTCATCATTGATGTATCTCCCTCTTCCTTCCTCTTTGAAATCAATAAAAATATATTTTTAAAAAATCAAATTCCTCTTTCATTTTCCCCTTTTTTATATTTTAGGATAGAATTTTTGCGGCATTTGAAGAGCTTTTTCCAGATTATGTTTAAAATTGAAACCAAGCCGTGTGGCGAAGAACTCAAGGGTGGGGATAAAGTGCTCATGACCTGTGTTGGCATTGGCTTCTCCAACCTTAGCAAGACCCTCAAGTGATACTGTCACAGGATCAAAGGCCCCAACGCCTACAGACAAAGCAGAAGCTGCCAAGGACCCAGAGGGACTAAGTCCAAACAGGGCAGCATAGCCTCGGGTATTGAGGCCTTTCTTCACTTTCCATTTAAAAACAATCAGAATATGCAAATAAAAGACATATTTACATCATGTGGTTTCCAGCCATTTCTCCAGTGGTATTGCCATTCCTCAGGACGCCTGTCACGATGTGCTCCCTTCGCTCACCTGGACAAAGAACAGGCCTGCAGGACACAGTCACGCTGCTAGACCATGGGCACAGCTCCGTGTCAGCCGTGCTTCCCCGGCCCACATCCCTGGGCTCCTGTCGTGTGGCCGTTTTCCAGACCTGTGGCATCTGTTACTGTTCTTTCTGCAAGGACGGACCTCTTTGAACCTTGGTTCCTGTGTAGGGATTAAATGAGACAACCACAGTGGAAACTCTTTATGAGTAACGCAGTGTTATGCAAATTTCAGAAGAAAAAAAACACGGTATATGAGACCATTTCATCCCTCATCGTCGGATTGGACTCAGCTGTCTTGGAGACAGATTCTGCTCCCTGTCTGGTTCATTGTGTGTGTGGGGATGAGTGCCTGGGGGTTGGGGGGTTGGGGAGGAAGGGGTCCAATTAAAGTTACTGGATATTTTCTCTATCTCAGTTGTGCTATACATTTTCTTATTCTCATAATAACTCTGTAATGTAAAATTTATTCCCTCCGCAAGAATATTCAAGAAGGATATTTTGTTCCTTTGAAATTTATAATGTTAAGACATTAGACCACCTGACTTAAAGATCTTAGTGTAATAATGTCAGAGTCTGGAATTTTGCCTCACGTATAAGCTAGGAAGTTAGATTATTAATGTTTCATGGATGCTAGCAGAATACACGAGAGTCCTCACTCAGAGTCAGAGAACTGTCACTCAGAGCACAGCGAGCAGCATGACTTCATGTTTGTGTTGGTTCCTCCTGTTTCCCAAGTCCCACATGGTGACGTGGAGGGGCCCAGGAAGACGCCATTCACACAGTGGGTTGCATCACAGGCAAAGCACATGTGTGCTTGGGGACTCTGCCCCCTCAGCACACCTGCTCTTGTTCCAGGTGTGGACATGACTTAATCTCTCCAGATTGCTTGCAGTGAACACAGTTATGAGAAGGGGGCCAGGTAAAGGCCTCCCCAGCACGAATGTCTAGGAATACTAAGGGTTGCAGTTACGGCATTGGAGTTGGTAGAAGGGGGAAGATCTAATTCTATTAGGATTCCAAGTGGAACTCCCCTCCTGGGGTGGGCTTTGGAAGTATGAAAAGTCTTTGCCTCCCTAATCCTCTTGGCACCCTTTTCTTTTTCAGTGAACGGGGCCTGAGCAAGTCTGTGCTGTTATGACTGGGGTGCGGGAGGATGTGGCGATGGAGGCTAACATTGAGGAAAGCCAGACCATTTTGAACTGTGCACTCTGCTTGCTGAGAGCTTCCCATGCTGTATTAGTTTCTGTTGCTGCATACCACAAACTTAGCAGCTTAAAATAATAACACATTTATCATCTCACACTTCTGGAGGTCGGAGGTCCTGGTGGGCTTGGCTGGATTCTCTGTTAGGGTCTCACAGCTGATGTCAAGGTGTCAGCCAGTGCTGAGAATGTGCTTCCAGGTGACTCAGCTGGCAACATTCAGGTTGTAGGACTTGAGGTCCTCATTTCTGGCTGGGTGGGGCCAACTCTGAGCTTACGGAGACTGCACCCTTTTCTCATAACTTGGTTCGCCCAGTCTTCAAGCCAGCAGTGGCGCATCAGACCGTCTTGTTGCATCAGATCCTTCACGTGCTTTGAATCTAACTTCCTCTTGTACGAGCTGAGGAAAACATTCCTTTTAAATGACTCAGATGGCAGTCCCCCTGGATAGCCTTCCTATCTTCAGGTCATCTGATCATAGCATACCTAGATTAGAGTTTGACTGGCCAGGGGATGGGAATCTGTCCATCATCTGAGGATTTTGCATACCTCACACGCTGAAATCTTATTTAGTGTTGTTGACGTTTGAGCCCAGATCTTCCAATGTTTGGCTACGAAACTAAGGGGCCGCATGTCAAATACTCCTCTGCAGGAGTGTTCGTCCCGTCAAAGAAGCTGTGGCAGTGGTACTGTTGGTCAATTTAGGGTGTCATATGGACTCCAGGCAGGTCATTGCAAGCAGCAGAAGGAGCGTGTGCCCCTATCTGCTGTAAGCACAGAAGTGGCTGTTGGTTTCCAGCCTCCCATCTGGCACAGCTGCTTTTGGAGTGGCAATATCTGGCAGTAGTGGTGATGATATGGCCAAAAAAGAGGACACATTTAATATTTAAACAGCCTGCTCCCAGCCCTTTTTCTGAAATGCCCAAGAGGAGCAGCACCACTCTTGGGAAGAAGCCATCCTGTGCAGGTCGCTGGCACATCTTAGTGACAGTCAGCTCCTGTGGCCTCAGCCTTGTTCTTAGCTTAGCTCCTGATTGGTCCAGCTACCCCGGGGTAGTTTGATGAGAGATTCCAGCATTTGGGGCTTGGTTTTCTGCCTTGGCTTATCTGCTCCCTCGACAGAGATAGAACACTCTGAGATAGACCCTCAATGAGACTAGTGATGGGTTTTTTGTGGTTTTTTTTTAAAGCATAACCTTATTGGGGTCATGGGAGAATCATTGCCTTTACCTTCCTGTCATTTACCAGGCCCTGCTTTGCCTGTTGACACCTTTCAACTATATTCTGTGTAAACACCAGCTAGCCCCCCTCCATCATCATGATTATGTTGCCATATTCATCAAGACAGTTGATAAGGGGTGGAGGAAGCTAGGGCATTGCAACATGCCATGCTGATGGGGAAAGAGCAACAGGAGACTCTGTGGAAATCCAAATTACCGTCATAAGGCAGCTAAGCCTCATGGGGTTTTGTTTTATCTTTTCTGATAAAAAGTGGTGAAGGACATCACCGATTACAAACCCAACCAAAAAAAAAACAACCCAAAACTTAAGTTGCAGCGTGACCCTGTCCTCTCAGTCCCTCTACAACTAGAGACCAGGAGGTGGCCACTTTCCATTAGGTCATTGGTGTTGGGAGGCTCCCAGGAGAGGCCAATGGTGGCTGAGGGGAAGAGTTGAGGGTGCAAAAGGCAGTGAAGGTTGTAGGCAGGATGAATTAGAGGAGGCTTGAAGAAGTGAGTAAAATCAAAGGTACCTGGAGAAAAGGAAACAGCAAGGAACTAAATTACCACAGTTTTAGCTGAGCCCAAAGGATTCACCTGGGTGAGATGAGGGGACCAAGGCAGGGTGAAGAAATGGATTTATTGGGGCCTTGGTCATGGTGAGAGGATTAGAATGTGCGTTTCCATTGAGTTTTCCTGCTGGTTCTTTGTTGGAGACCTGTAGAGGTGCCCATGGGCAATTTTAGCCAGTCTGTGACGAGTGGGAAGCAGTACCATAGCTGTGTGCCCAGCCTGGGTTTCCATTATTCCTTATCTGGCTCCAGAGTGGAGGACAAGTAGTGACCTGGGCCTAGAGTGTCCATGTGCAGAGAACTCTGGCCCATGTTCAGAAGTGACTAAATAGCTCAAGGGAATGCCAATAGGCAGCCAGGTCTTTTCGTGCTCCTGGTGGGCTAGCTCTAAGAAGCCATTTGAGTGGGACAATTTATCAATGTTTGGCATCTGACGTAGGCCAAGCCACATCATTCCTTTACTGTCAAGCAAATTAAAAACTCATTTTGTCAGGGGCTGCCTGGGTTGGAGACTGCTTTGATTCTTTGTCACATTTGGCCCATATCTTTGAGACAATCTGACCCCATACCTGAGGCAGGGGCCTCGGGCCGCACCTGTTGATGGGTCAGGGCAGAGTGTTTACTCCTCCTCCTGGTCCTGATGTTAGTGGCTCTGGATGTGCCCCCTGCTCTGCTGAGACCTCTCTTGGGACCTGCAGGGGAGGTGATGGGCACCTCAGGAGTAAGTGAGGCTCATCTTGCTTTCTGCCCCAGCTCAGCTCCTAACCAGCTGTGACAGCCTTAAGTAATTCACTTCTCCACATTTGGGTGTCCTCTGTGGAATTGGGGAGATGTGTGCGATGGTCAGAAAAATCAGGACGATGTCCTCTTGCCTCTTCTGCCCCTCCCCTATTCTTACAGGTTTATTTGGGGTGGCAGGAAGGTTAGGTGCATTGTATAACCTTTTTAAACATTGAGATGTTTTCTCTGAGTTCTCCGGGCACTCGTTATTTCTGTGTTTCCTCCCCATTCCTAACCCCCTAAAGATCTTTACCTCCCAAAATATTCAGATTGATTTTAACACTTTCTGCTATGATTTGGGAACTGTATATTCAAATGGATGCAAGCAAGTGACTTTCTAGAAATCAGAGGCCAAACTTAAAGACGAAGGAAAATGAACCAGCCCAACAATAATACACATGACAACTTCACGTGTCCAATCTGTGACTACTCTGTCACCACAGCCGTGAGAGCGGGACTGCTGCTGGGCTCTCTGGAGGCTGTTGGGCACCTTGTCTCTGTTTTAGGAGTAGAGGGTGTTCCCAAGGAAGGGGAATGGTAGAGACGGCTGCCTCTTCCTGCTGCATCTGGGAGTGGTCAGGCATTCGGAAGCCCTTTCTTGTCTTTAAGGAAAGATATTCATGGGGACCTCATATTTTGAAATGGTGCCTGGCTTGCTACATGCAGAGATCCAGTATCAGGTCACGACAACTGACCTCGGGCTATTTTAAGTGCTGAGTGCACTTGGTTTCTGGACCTTCCCACATAGTTTCGACCTCTGCTATTTTATCTGTTAGGCAATTAAAGGCATCGTGCTTAAGATCTGTAAACTTTTGAAAAACCAATGGAAATGTTTTCAAAAAACAAACAAACATAGGGAAAACAACACTGGCTCCAAATTATGCAAAGAAAAGAGCAAAAATAGTAAAGTATTCTCAAAATGAAACAGTTCCCACCTTGTTAGAATATTAAAAACAATATAAGTGAGACTTTTTTTTCTTCATAAGCATTTCCAAGCCCCCATGATTGCCAAGGAATCATAGTTAATCATCTATTACATGAGTTGCTGGTCAAGCAATTTAAAAGGCAAAGTCATAAAAAAGCACTTCAGAACTTTGGGATATGGCTGCGTTTTAACATGTGGTTTAATAATCCTGCCATAAGAGGCCTCGAGAGTAAAGCTGTGTAGTGCTCCCCTCACTGAGCCACCTAGTCAGTCTCAAAGCCCCAGCAGTTGCTGAGGTAGCCCTCACTGTGTCCTCATCACCCCTGGGTGCCTCTCCTGTCAAGCTCTCACCACACAGTTTCGTAGTTCTCTTTCCTGTTAACCTAGGATAGTATGGGCTGGGTTCATCTTTTTAGGTTTGGCGTGGCTATGATTTTAAAGCTGTTTCTGAAAGCTTTATTTTTTATAAAAGAATAATTCAATCATTTATGAGGAAAGCTTTTGGTTTCTTGAGTTTTAGTAGAGCACTGTGGAAGTAGCAAAGGGTCAGGAATGAGACCTATGTTGGAACCCTAGCTGTGTCAGTAGGTGCGTGGCACTGCGCAGGTCCTCCCCCAGAGATGAGTCTCCTCATCCGCAAGCTGGGAAATACCTACTGCCCACCCTGTATTGAGAGTATTTATTAACATAATGGTTATGTATTAAATGCTTAGGATTCCTTTTAGCTGTTCAGTCCCTGGTGGGGATTCAAAGCAGTCTCCTAACAGGTTAATGCCAGCATCAGTTACAGGGTTTATCTTTACATCTGGACTTGTATATACTCAGCTAGACCAGAGACAAGCCCTGGCTGGGTAGCTTAGCTGGTTAGAGTCTCATCCCGATACCCAAGGTTACAGGTTCGACCCCCGATCAGGGCACATACGAGAATCAGCCAGTGAATACATAAATAAGTAGAACAACAAATTGATGTTTCTTTCTCTTTCTCCCTTCCTCTATCTCCCTAAAATAAAAAATTAATTGAATAAAAAAATTAAAAGGAAAAGAAGACCAGAGACAAGATATAGCACCTGCATGCGTGTTGGGGATCAACTGCCCATGCCAAATGTTACTGAGGTAAAAAGAGGGCCTGCAGGCATCTCCGTGCAGTTCACCATGTTCCAACAGGAACCATCCAGTCAGGGGTAAGTGAAAAGGCAGGACTACTTCAGGGCTGTCAGATCCCAGAGCTACTGTGTGTACCAAACCAAAGCGAGGAACTGCAGTATCATCAGACTGTAATGCAGTCTACCAGTACAATGTAAAGGACTGCATTGTCATCAGAAAACCCCTCCACCTTTCAGCTCTGCTTTCCTCAGTGTTCTCTTCCCTCTCCAGCAGGCATTCGCTATTACTCTATTCTCCCAGCAACCTTACTGGGCAGATTCCCATTACCCAATACTTAAAAAATTATCATTCCCAGAATTGTGTCTCCCTCTGCTGACTCCAGCATGCTTTCATTGACCAGCTTGTGGGTTTTGTTCTCAGCCCTGGAGTGGTAGTGATGTCAGCCTCGCCCAAATGGTGTGGATTAAGAGGCGGTTCCAAAAGCAAAAGCTGAATGCTTTCTACAAAGAGGAGAGCAGACACTGGGAAGGCAGAAACAACAGTTGTCCACGATAGGTTGCATTAACTAATTCCCTGAATATTCTTGAAAGAATGTCCCACAATACTGCCTGCCCATCACCATCTTTCACCATCCAAAAATCTTCCAGCATTGTGGTATAGAATCGGGCAGGCTAGGATGAACTCAGTTCAACAAATGATGCCTGACAAAGGCAAGATCTTTGTATCCAGAAGGCCAAGGTTGATATGAACACTGGGCAAAAGTTCATCATTTTAGCCAGTGGTATTCTTGAGCTAAAGCGGGAGCACATCCAGGATGCTAACATGGGGAGGAGTGGCAGTGACCAGTTCCGGTGGAGCAGCGTGTGAGTTGTGGGTCAGGAGGAAGAGTAGGGGCCGGTCTGAAGGAGAGGAGCCTCCGCAGTGTCTGGAATGGCAGAGTCAGGAGTAGGGGACGAAGATGGAGCTTTTTTCCATTTCCTGGAATACAAGAATTAAAAAACAACATAAAGAGCTGCCTATGGAAAAACAGTGAAGACATATACTAATATAAGTGATGACAGGTTATTAGAATGGGAGTGTGATAGATGTTTCTTTTACTTTCCAGTAATTTGCACTATTTTGGTTTTATAGTTTTATGTAGTGTATATATATACACACGTATACATATCTGTTTATGGATGCATGCATGTATGCTCAGTTATATTAAGAATTTCAGGTACAACTCTTGTGATGTTCTATCCACTCCAAGGTAAATAAAGTTCAGGCATCCCCTTTGTCCCACTCTTCTGCATTTTCCCTCAAAGAAAGAAAACAAAGCACACACACACAAGTGACTTACTTGTGATGTGGCAGGGGCCTGGGGAAGGAGGTACCACGGATGGAGGTGATCTTGACGGGGCGGCCTGCCTAGAGTGCTGGATAAGTGCCTTAGGCTCCTGCACCTTAGCCCTCTTTCAGGGCCAGCAGCAGGATTAGGAGTCAGACCACTGTGCTTACCTCCAGTTTAGAGCCCGTTCGGGCCACTGTCGCACTTCCCAGGCATGTTCCATGGTGCACTAGCATCATGGGATGCTTTCCCTGCAAAGGGCACAACAGAGGTGTAGACGACATTGCACTCTGCAGCCAGAAGTGGAGAGTCACTAGATACATTAGCATAGTTCCGAGAAGTACGGCAGCTGAAGCTGTTGTTGGTTAACCCACTGTTTTTAACCTGACTTGACCACGGGACTTTCCATACCCTGCTTTCCCTACCCTACCCCACCCCCCTCCAAGAAAAGGTATTGCATGTAGCGCTCTTACTCTGCAGATCATGCTTTAGGGATTCCTGGTCTCATAGGCTTGTCAAGGAAAAGGCAAACTGTTCCATTCTTGATTATGTAGGATTTGTGAGAAGCTGAGCAGTTGTAGGGAACCGGGTGGAAAATCCGGGCCTCATACCTAATCCTTGCCCCACCCTATAGCATGGACCACCCACACACATGAGCGTCAAGTCAGTGGCCACCAGCCCCATCCAGCCCTTTACCATCTTCTGGGCTTCTAGGAATTAGAGGGGTCAGGTATGTGAATAGACTGGGACTTTACCTTTTTCCCATCATGTGATAATTATAACCTCTTCTGTTTCTTGAGAGTCACATTGTTCTTTTCTTTTGGGCCCAGAGCCTTCACGTGGCAGGAGAGCCCGCTTGAGCTCTTAGCAAGGGGTTGGAAGGTGTGTGTAGAAATTCTGTTGATTGGGAGGGTCCAGGGAAAGTGCCAGAGCATTGTGGAAGATTACCCGTCTTGATAATGGGTCAGGGAGAACCTCCTGCAGAGGGGGACCATGGAGAAATGGTTGGCCATACTTCTTAGGCCAAGCCTGAGCCCCCAAACACCTGGATTTTCAGAGAACTCTGACCGAGGCACCACCTGCTAGCAGTTACCACCAAGATGCAGAGACAGGGTCCATAAGGCAGTGGACCTGGGATGGGCTTTTTAAATGGGTTTTTAACAAGCCCTGGCCACCCCCACTCCTCCGCTGATGGGCTTTCCAGAACTTAACGTGGGTGCTTTTTAAAGCTTAGATCCTGTCAGCGATTTTCAGCTGGTGTGCCGTAAGAATTTTTAAAACATGCAATACCTGACTATTTAGACTGGGGCACTGACCTCTTTTCCCTTAATTTGTCAAATAAAAAAAAATGATAACAGCCAACACAATAGCCATTTGGTGTGAATGAATCAATATTAGACCTATGTTTTTTTGTCAGATCAGCAAAAGATATATTTTTTGGTGTGCCGCAGACTTTTGGTAATTGGTGTATGTGTGTCATGAGACGAAAAAGGTTGAAAATCGCTGCTGTACACCAGGAATAAACTTCTGCAGTTCTTGACAATCTGAATAGGTGCTATTTGCAGACTTGAGCTTTGTCTTTTGGGAGTTCAGAAGGTGAAATAGCTGCAAAGGTTCAGAGACCTGAATTTGTGACCCAGGTTAGGAAATAAGAGAACTTGAACTCCCTGACCATCTACCTGAAAGGAAGAAGAGAGCAAAAAGAAGTGTAAAGCAACTTAACCTTGGAGGGAAAAGAGCATGTGGTGAGTGCCTTTGTTGACAATACCGAGGAAACAGCTGTGTCAAAACAAGGGGGCTGCCTCCCCCTCCCAGAGTAGCAGCCGGTCAGCTGCTCTGTTCCCTCAGGGCTGTTCTACTCGTCTTATCTGTTTGCTAGGGAAATCACGTGCCCCAGAGGACTGCACATGTAATACGACTTGTACATTCTTTTGTGACTGTTTCCCAATATTAAGAACTATTGCTGTTATGAATAACCCATGAGTTCATTGTGAAGCATTGCTGAATTTGTACTCTTCCCATTACGTACTTATATATTCTACCATGTAGAAGACAGGTCTGTGAAAATGTTAGATGTTTTAAAAGAGGACCCCATGCTTTTTTGAAAAGGTTGGAGTGATTATGGTATAATTATTTTCCCCCCATAGTAGTCGTCTGTTGGTTACCTACTTTGGTAATGTGATTATTTTGGAACGGTCTGGAACAGTGGTTGCCAACCTTTCGGACCTCACGGACCACCAGTGATCTGCAGACCACCAGTTGGTGACCGCTGGTCTGGAAGGTTTGAACTTCTTGGCATATACCTTGACTGTCTGCTTGTATTTATGTGCATGGGGAAGTAGGTTAGGAGAGAGAAGGGGGAAAACTATTAAGTCATTCTTAATCATCATTCAAAGAGATGAAGTTCCATTTGACATCACCGATCTGCTGTTACTAAGATGCTGTCTAAACTGAGCCTTCTCCTTTTGAGATGAAGTGCTTTCTTCCCTCGGGATGTCTTCCTCTACCAAGCAGCAGCCTTCCATGGTGCCAAGTGTTCAGATTTGCCCTGACTGCTTTATGGATTTCAAAACACTTCCATGAACATTATCTCATTTCATCCTCACAGGCACATCTATTTAGATTTAGAGGAGCTTTGACACTTATTCAAAGTCACAGGACAGGAACATAGTCCGATCAGCTCTGAATCATGACATGTGAATGTCTCTAGAGGGTCTTACCTTGGTGTCCTTTCAAATGACATTCTTTAAATATTTGTTCAGTACTAACTTAGAGTTGAGAGGATGAGCACTTTGTGAAGGAAGGGTAGATGCTAGACATGGAGGATGCTAGAGGTAGCACTCCAGTTTTTGTCTTCTTAGCAGACCTGTTTTGTCCTCTTTTGTTGCCCATGCATTCCCCCTTTCAGTTATATTAATCAAGATTTTCTTTTTTAGTGTAAGTGACTGAATACAAATAGGCTTAAGCAAAAGTGGGAATGTATTGACTCATTTAAAGGAGAAGTCCAAGGATGCATCTCATTTTGGGCCTAGCTGTATCCAGGGACTTATAAGCTGCCATTAAGACCATCACTTTTGTTCCCTATCTCTGGTCTTTCTCCTGCTTTGTTCTCTAGTAGAGTCTCCCTACTGATGGTATTAAGAGACCATCAGAAGTTCTTGGTTTACATCATGTCTTCCCAGCAGCCCCAACAGAAATTTTCTCTAACAGTTCCTAACAATATCCCCAAAGAGTTGAAAAACATGGAATTGATTTAGGTTATTTGCCCAACCAGGAACCAGAGGGATTGGCTGCTCTGATTGGCCATGCCTGGGTCACATGCCAATTCCTAGAGCCTGGTGGAGTCAAACCATATGGGAGTCCAACTCCCAAACCACATGCACTGGAAGTGGGGGAAGTGGTTTCCCAAGGAAAAGATGGCTTCTGGTGCCAAGACATAGGGAAATGGATGCTGCACAGACCAAGGCAGCAAGTATGTAATACAGAAATGTTCTTCTGTCCCTTTAAATACCCAGAAGCTTATCAAACTATTCTTTAAACAACATTCAGAATGCTCCTTAAGCAGAATGCTGACCAATACAATTTTCTCGGTTACATTACAGAGTGGCTCCATAGGCAGTTTCCCAACTGGCTCCCTCTTATTCCAACTCACCAGGTAAGGAAGTTGAAGGACAGAGTGACTTGGCCCATGTAGCGCAGCCAGGACAGGGCAGAGTTCGGACTAGATCCTGGCCCTAGAACCAGTAAGCACTGTTGACGTTGCCACTTGGACAAGCCCAGCAGCACAGCCTTGCTTATCCCACAACCCACTCTGGTTGTGGCTGCTAGCTGGTCATACCTTGAGATCTCCAGACTTAGAAATGAAGCCAGCCTGGCCCAACATAATCACAACCTACTTAAGGCTCTGCAGAGGGTGTGTAGCCACTGTGGCCACTGCAGTGGACTCTGTCTAGCCTGCAAAATATGGTCAATGATTTAGGTAAAAGACCACGCTTAAGAGTCCCCAGAGAGAAAATAAATGGAGGAATACACTCTATGTTGTTAAAAGGAATAGCTCAGGCATGTGAGATTGGGAGGGAACATTGCTTTTGGCTTTAGGTATTCCCTATTGGAGTGATTTAGAAGGAGGCACTGAGCTGCAGTGGGATGTCTGGAAGAACCACTTTTGGCCCTGAATGCTAGGTTTGAGAAAGACTGGCAAAGGACCTCTAACGGGGAGCTGGGGGGTTGGGGGACAAGATTCAGGACTCAAACATGAGGCTGCCACAGACCTAGAAAAGTTGTCTTCAAAGGATAAGGACTCTTTTTCTCAGTGGCACTGACTCTACTAGACAATGCACTTGGTACACTGGACCTAACACTGTTGTCTGGTGGCATGATGACCAGTGTCCCCTTCCCTTCTGGGAAATTTTACAAGGCATAAGAGAAAATCACTAAGCCAGCCACACCTAGAGTTGGACTTAAAATGGAATTTGTTAGCTTATTGGCTGGGCTTCATTCCAAGTGACTTTAGACTTGTTCGTCATCAAATGTGTCCTGAAAACACTTGCCATTGCTGAGGACATCTAGAATGATAAAGTGTAAAACCTAAGGCTACAGATAGTTTTCTAGATATTTATAACAAAGAGCTCCTCTGTGTGTGTGTGTGTGTGTGTGTGTGTGTGTGTGTGTGCGCGCGCGCATGCACGCACGCTGGGAATTGAACCAGCAACCTTTTAGTGTACGGGACCATGCCCAACCAACTTGAGTCACATTGGCCAGAGCAAAGGGCTCCTTTTTTGAAATAAGGATCTCATCTTCCCAGGTGATCACTCTGAGGAAGATGCTATTTATTTGCTCAAGCTGGGACGCCCTTCACATCATTGACCTGAGAATGCCTGTGGCACCAGCTATACTTGGGACTGTCCTTCTTGCTCTTTTCTGTCTGCTGATTGCTTCCCAGAGGGGTCTGGATCTATCCCCACCTTTACTTCATCCTTTCTTCTCTTGCACTAAGTGAAATCTACAGTGGCCAGACTGGCGGTTGCCATGGTACATTTGAATCATTGGTACATAGAAACTACAATTCTGGGTCGCTAAGGACCTGATAGTTTTGTGTATTGGGTTTTTTCTTATAGAGTCTATAAGAAAGAAATGGTGATAAATTGAGTCTTTTTTTTTTTTTCTGTTTCCTCTTATCAACAAAAGTGAAACCTTTTAGAACTGCAAAAGTGATGTACCTGGAGCAAGGTGAAATTCTAAACCTTCAAGAGATGGGCGTTAGAAGGAGATGCCTAGAGGGGTAGGGGTGAGTCACATGAGTGTGGAAGCCAGCTGGGGACAGAGAAGCTGGCCAAGAACTCTACTGTGTGTCCCCGGGGGTCTTTTGGCTGGATTTCCCCTGGACCTATATCCATGCTGGCACATGGTATGGTGTGAGGGTAGGTTATCCTTTTTTTTTTTAAATTTTGTTTTATTGGCTAAAAGTATTCCCAAGATTTTTACATATGTCTTCCTTCCTCCTTCCCTCCCCCCCCCCCCCCCCCGCCCCCGGCCCTTGAGAGAGTAGGTTATCCTTAAGGATAATTCCAACTTCAGAATTTGACACCTTTAAGTGGTATATAAAAAACTGAGAGCAACGATAAAATAAAAATCCCAGACCCAGGATTTTGTTTCTCTCCTCCATGACAATCTTCCAACAGCCATCTTGGTGGCCTTGGAGATACCATCCTTTCTCAAGATGGTGACGAACTTGGTGCGGTGTTTGCCTATCCCATAGCTTCCTCATCTTCCAAAGGCTGAGGGCTCAGGTTGGGCTCTGGGATAAGTGAAGAGAAGAGAAAGAAAGGCTGGACAGGGCCCCAAGGCATGGGCAGTTATGGGGCTGGATGAGGGAAGGAGAGGCAGGGCTGCGTCAGTGCCCTGGGGGAGATTCATCTTACACGGAAGCCTGACCTGGATTCCTTGGCTGCTGTGGGATCTCAGTCACCAGAACCTGTGTGGACTAAAGGACAAGAACAGTTTGACCTACTCCTTGGTGATGACCTCACTTGGACATTAAATTAATAAATCCAATTGAATGGAGTCTTTGCTGGGAATTGAGGATCTGGCATGTAGGAGATTCTTTGTTTCTAAAGCCACAACGTGCATTTTCTTACTCTTGAGGTTATTCTTTTTCAGTAGGAAAGTGGCTCCCCCCTTTCCCCTCCACACCCCTACTCTTTGATGAAGCTTGGAACTGTACTCAGCAGCTGCTTTCACACTTAGCTGGAGGGTCAGGAGTGTCCAGGGTGGGAGGTCCTCCCAATAGGCAGAGTGAGGAGTTAGCTCGTGAAGAAGATTATGATCTGTTCAGAAGAAAAACTCTATAGAGGAAAAATATTTGAGTGACAATTACTACCTCATCTTCTGAATGTCTCTTGCAGCTCTTTGAGACTACATTTCCAACAGAACCATGTAGCTCTCAGCATAGGCACTTTTGTCCTGTCCTGGTGATGTGTCAGATCATCTCCACCTCCTGTTAGTTTGCTGTGGAGAACAGGAAGCCAAGCTGGAGTCTTCTCTCCTGTGTGTCGCGTAGGGACAGAGATGTCAGGTTTTGTGCTTGCTTCATCTCGTGTCCTGTCCTCCCCTGCCCTCCCTTTCTTGTGTCCTGGGTTGGCTGTCCAGTAGTAGTAGGGTCAGGTATGGGGCTTGGCTGTTTCTATGTTTTCCAGGATGACTACCGCACACACAGCACAGACACCAGCTGAGAATGAGGCCTTTGATGCCAGCTGTTGGGTACCTGTCTTGCTGCTGGCTCTGCCAAGGCCTGTGATTCCTTCTGTCTCCATTTTCCCGCCTTGCAGCCAGTCACAAATAGCAATTTCCTCAGATGTTTGAATCCCTTGGAAATTGGTCTCTGAACTCAGTTACGCTGGGGTTGACTATGGGCCACCCTATCAGAATTTCCATCTAGGACTCTGGTTTCCCTAGAGCAAAAGGAAAATAAAACTGTGAAAGGGAAGTAGAAGAGTAGGAAGGTGGTGTAAGGACAGTTTTTCTGATCTAAATAAAGTCCTGCCATCATCACCCAAACAGCCCTTCCTGGTTTGGGCTCTGTATTAGTCTCCTAGGGCAGCTATAACAAAGTACCACAAACCAGGTGGCTTAAAATAACAGAAAGTCATTGTCTCAAAGTTCTGGAGGCTGGAACTAACTCCAAAATCAAGGCCTCAGCAGATTTGGTACCTTCTGAGGGAGAATCCCTCCATTCCTCTCTCCTCAGCATTCCTTGGCTTGTAGTTGTATCACTCTAATCCTCCCTCTTCTCATGGTATTCTCCCTGGGTCTCTGTGTAGGCATGGCAGTCTTCTTATCAGGACACCAGTCATATTGGATTAGGGGCCCACCCTACTACAGTGTGACCTCATCTTAACGTTTTCTTCAATGACTGCATTTCCAAGTAAGGTCACATTCTGAGGTTCATCATATCTTTTTTTTTCCTTCTTTTTTATTGGGGGCGGGGGGCGGCGTAGCACATATTTCAACCTGAAACAAAGACCAAAGACTGACAGACCTGCAACAGGTGGACCTGGAAGGAATTATGAGGATAATTTGAAAACCCCATGCCAACATAGTGGTTTTGTTAAATCTACTGGGAAGTTGTCTAAACTCTAAGGCTTCACAAAACCCTATATCTCTATATATTGTTCTGTTAGGACTTTGGTGGCAAGTAATAGACATAAACTTAATGAGCCAGGGCTCTTTGGGTTGCAAGTGATGGAAACCCAATTCCAGTTGGCTTAAACAAAGAAATAAATGTATTGGCTTACATAACCAGAAAGGCTAGGATGGGTCTGATGTTAGGCAGGATAGAATCTAATGCTCATATGATGTCCTCGAGGTCTTTCTGTCTCCATCTCTTGGGTTGGCTTGTCTCTGGTTGATTTCAGACAGCATCTCTTCACAAAGGGGGAAAGTGGTGCTGAGTGTCCCAAACTTACATCCTTCAGCTTAGCCAGCAGAAAAAGACCTCTTTCCAACTCCCTATTTCAAGCTAGGGAAGGCATTGATGGGCCTTGCGTGGGTGATGTACCTAACCACAAACCAATCATTATGGCCAGGGGGATAGGTACCATGGTTGGCCTGCCTGAATACCTTGGGGGAAGCATCCATGATAGTTTGTCCTAATACAGCCTCATGCAAATTGGGTGAGGAATTCCCCCAATTCAAAAGAAGGGGGTGGGGAAATGCATTGTTAGACAAACACCATCGCTGCTGTGACTCACTATGTATTTCAAGTTAGTTTAAAGAAATAAAAAGTGGAATTTATTATAAGGATACTTGCTTGTCCCATGGAATGCAGGGCAGGCATATAGCTGAGCCTTAGGAAAGAACTTGAAAGCTATCGGTGCCTAGGCAGCTTCTTTCTGCTGATATGCTTTATTCCTCTCTCTCTGAAATTCTCCTTTCTTTGCTTCTTAGTCTATTTGCTTCTTAGTCTATCTAGTGGGAAGAAAGTGGTTTCCCTACAGCCTCCCAGTTTTTACCTTCTCCATTCAAGGAGCATCCTAATTTAAAATCCCCAGGGAAGAATCTGATTGGACCACCTGTGTCAGTTCCCACCCCAAAACCAATCAGTTATGCTCAGAAGGATGGGGATCACACACCAGAAACATTAGGTATATACAGAGGAAAAGTAAATATATCAGTTAATATCCTAAAAGTATAAGAAGTCCCTAGGGTTATCCAGAAGATCATTTATTCTAAGACCTTTATTTTGCAGATGAAGAAATGGAAGCTCAAAAAGGTTAAAGGCTGACTCAAGATGGCATATATACACACACAGAGGCCAGATAATGACTCATCTAGAACTGGTACCCAGGTCCCAGAATTTTCATCCCATTTTTTTCTACAAGATCATGTTTGCACCAGACACCTAGGCTTTCATGGATTCCTACATTTAGTCCAGTAATAATTTCAATAATTTAACCCAATAATTCCAATACTTAGTAGATGCTTAACTTATTGAGCATCTACTGGATGCCACGTGTTTTTTTTTTAACCGTAGGATCTTATGTGAGCCTCACAGTCACCCCCTGAACTAGGTGTTTTCATTACCTCATTTGGTCTGGGGTGGGCTCTTCTTAGGGTTTAATGCAGGAAACATACTATTCCAGCTATTTAGTTTTGGGCAATTATAAAGCAGAAAGGGATTTAGGTCAAAGAATGAGGTGCTTACAAAATCACTGGGAGGGCTGGAGGATGGGAAGCAACTGAGTTTTTGGTCTCAAGGTCATTTCACCACAGCTGAGATCTGGAGGTTTGTTGACCTGCCAGCCTATCACTGCTGTCACTGCCACCACCCACTGAGCAGTGAAGCATGGAGTCGGGTCCCCACCAGCACTCCCCTTCGCCAGAGCCCACTGTTTACCTGGAATTCCATGGAAGGATGGCAAAGTGGAAATGCCTTCTTTCCACTTTCCAAATCTCACAGGAATACACATAACTGGCAGAACCAGTTCACACCCGGAAGCTTCCCGACTTCTCCACTTAGGGGATGAAATCGAGTTGGAGAGAGCCAATGGCACTGTCCAGCCCTCCCACATCTGCATGTTTTCTGTATCTCTCTTTTTTCAATGAAGTATAATCCTATATAATAAAAGGCTAATATGCAAATCGACTGAATGGCAGAACGACTGGTCACTATGACATGCACTGACCAACAGGAGGCAGACGCTCAATGCAGGAGCTGCCCCCTGGTGGTCAGTGTGCTCCTACAGGGGGAGTGCTGCTCACCCGGAAGCCCTGCGGCAGTACTAAGGATGTCTGACTGCCAGCTTAGGCCCACTCCCCAGACTGTGAGAGGGTGCAGGCCGGGCTGAGGGACCACCCGGAGTGCACGAATTTCATGCACCGGGCCTCTAGTTTTCATATAAAAATGCATACATTGCAAGTGTACAGTTTGATGTTTTGACAAATGCATATACTCATGGAACCGACACCGGAATCAAGATATATAATATTTCTGAATTGCCAGTAAGTTCCCTCTGCCTCTTTCCAGTCAGTCCTTCCCACCTCCCGCTCAGAGGTATTCACTGTTCTCATTTCATCCATTTATTTTGCCTGATAATCACATCAGTATCCTATCCTAGAACTTAAAGAAAATAGAACAATACAGCATGTATTCTTCTTCTGTGTCTGGCTTCTTTTGCTCAAAATAATATCTGAGAGACTCAACCACATTAAGTGAATCCATAGTTCCACCCTTTGAAAAGTGTTCCATTGTATGAATATATCATATCCTTTCACCAGTTAATGGGTATTGATATTGTTTCCAGTTTGGGGCTATTATAAAAATAGCTGCTTAAGTCTGTTTTTTAACACTCCTGGTAATTCTGAGGTAAGTGGACCACATTTTGAACAACACTGCTCTAATGCAGAAAACAAATTCAGAAAGGTTAAGTACATTGTCCAAAGCCATGGAGCCAAGAAGGCATTGAGGCCAGAAGGGGATTCACGAGCCCATGCTTGCGTTGTGTTTACTGATGTCCACTGGCCAAAAACAAGCCATGTGGCCAAGCTCAGATACAAGGTGGGAAGGGGCCATCCCCAGGGAATGGTGTGAGTCCTTAGCCCTGTGGTTCATTTGTGGCCGTTCATGTAACAATCTATCAGAGCCTGGAAGTTTATGTTACAGAGGCAATGGGGAGCTAGAGAGGGCTGAGCTAGAGAGAGCCAGGGAGTTAGTAATAGAGGATTAAAGAAAATTTCAATGGAGCTAGAAAAGGTCAAAAGAAATGTTCTTTGAAGGAAGGACCCATGCTCCTCCTACTCATCATTGTGGCCCTCACAGCTCTCAAAGCCTTCACAGCACTACAAAAACACTTTCTAACCTGAATTAAAGTGTCAGTGATAACACTGGGATTTTAGGGCCTAGAGCAGTGGTTCTCAACCTTCCGAATGCCGCAACCCTTTAATACAGTTCCTCATGTTTTGGTGACCCCCAACCATAAAATTATTTTCGTTGCTACTTTATAACTGTAATTTTGCTACTGTTATGAAGTGTAATGTAAATATCTGATATGCAGGATGTATTTTCATTGTTACAAATTGAACATAATTAAAGCATAGTGATTAATCACTATGTAAAAACAATATGTAATTATATATGTGTTTTCCGATAGTCTTAGGCGACCCCTGTGAAAGGGTCGTTCGACCCCCAAAGGGGTCGCAACCCACAGGTTGAGAACCACTGGCCTAGAGGAAGGATGACTAGATGATAACACACTAAAAGAAGCCAGACTTCTTAAGCATGGAAGGACACGCACTAACGGGAAAAACAATTACAACTGAAAACAAGGCAGGCATCATGGAGAACATGAACACATGCTTGTTCCATAAACAAGTTGTATGTCTACTCTTTCAACCAGTGTTCATTATTTGCTTGACTGGAGCCATCTTTCTCAAACTGTGGGTCACCAGAGTGTGTGGAATACCCAGGTTGATGGTTCGAAATGGCTGAGCGAGGTGTCTGAGTGGATGGGCCTAAGACAATTTCCCTGATTCCATGTTCTTCCTGTGACCTGTAAGGTGATTTAGAAGTCGCTGCCTGCCCCAGTGGGGGATAGCAAATATGTATGCCGTAACCATACCGTCTTGCCCTTATCACTCTAGTGCAAGACAGAATATCCATCTTTTTTTAAAAAAACATATATTTCTATTGATTTCAGAGAGGAAGGGAGAGGGAGAGAGAAATAGAAACATCAATGATGAGAGAGAATCATTGATTGGCTGCCTCCTGTACGTCCCACACTGGGGATCGAGCCTGCGACCAGGCATGTGCCCTGACGGATCAAACCATGACCTTCTCATAGGTCAACACTCAATGCTAGCTGGGCGACAGAATATCTATCTGCCAGCACCTTTGTGATCTGCCAGAGGGCTTTCTGCGGCCACTCCCACTGTAGAGGGACCAGTCCTTAACCAAAGACTGACAGGTGTCAGTACAGAATATTAAAACAAAACCAATTATTTACTACCAACCTAGAGGCAAAGAATGTCCCTCATTCTACCAATCAAAATACAAGTTTTGACAAAATACAAAAGACTACAGTCTTATTAATATCCTTTTGTTGTTGTTGTTAATCCTCCCCCAAGGATATTTTTCTATTGATTTTTTAGAGAGAGTAGAAGGGAGGGGGAGAGAGAGAGAAAGGAACATTGATTTGAGAGAGACACAATTGGTTGCCTCCTACACACACCCTGACCAGGGTGGGGATTGAGCATGCAACCAGAATCAAACCCAGTACCCTTTAATCCAGCGGTTTTCAACCTGTGGGTCGCGACCCCTGAAAATACATCCTGCATATCAGATATTTACATTACGATTCATAACAGCAATATTACAATTATGAAGTAGCAACGAAAATGGTTGGGGGTCACCACAACATGAGGAACTGTATTAAAGCGTTGCGGCATTAGGAAGGTTGTGGGCCAGCACTCTACCCAGTGAGCCAAACCAGGTAGGGCATATCCTTCTACTTAGAAATGTTCAGTAAGGATTAAGGAACAAGTCCTTCCTTGCATTTCTGCAGCTGCCTCCTACTTGGTTTCCTGACTCCAATCTTATTTCCCTTGGACCTACTTCTGAATGATCTTTGAAACGCAAATATGATTTTTAAGCTTTATGAGAGCCGAGATGAGGTCTCAGCCTCCCTTGTATCTTCAGCAGCTAGCAATGCCTACACATAGTAGGCACCCAGTAAGTGTTTATTGACTGGATAGTATCTGAAACCCCCAGCTCATGGGCAGATTATGTCGCAAAAGATTTCTCTTGTAAGGAGGTCTTTGGAATTTGGAATACATTGGAATACAATGATAGGTGATTTTTTAGCTTGTCAGACTAGCTTCTGAAAACCAAGTTTACCCATGATGTAGCCTAACCATAGTCCCAACTTTCCTGGTTCCATTGAGCAGGAGAGCATAAAATGAAGAAGGGAGGAGGAAGAAATGGAAGGAGCCATTGGAAACGGGATCATGTGTCGTTAACATCTTTTCACACTTTCTTCTTTGCACTTCTCTGTCACTGTGAGTGCCTTCTCTGCACCTGTTCCCCACCATGCCTTCCCCAACTATAGCAACACTCCCTCTTACCTTCTCCACACTGCCAATCACAGTCCTATTCTGAGTGGAAGTAAATTCAAATACTAAAAGGAAAGTGCCCTGATTTGAGCAAAATCACACCCCAGATGTATATTTAATAGCTCTTTTAACCTTCCTAGAGATGTTTCCAATTTTAAAAAATCAACATACATTAAATGAATCTTTAATTAGAAGTCACTATTAACAAGAAATGAAGAAAATATACATATAGTGGAAGATATTTGGGGGCAGTCACTCCCATCAACCTTTCAGCCATTTTTTTAGAGCTAATTAGATTATTCTGAATTTTTTATAACTGTAGTTTTTAATTATTTATTTTTAAAATTTTTATTAAATTTATTGGGGTGACATTGGTTAATAAAATTATACAGGTTTCAGGTGTACAATTCTATACTACATCATCTGTATATTGTATTGTGTGTTCACCACTCCAAGTCAAGGCTCCTTCCATCACCATTTATCTCCCCTTTACCCTTTTCTAGCTCCCCTCAACCCCCTTTCCCTCTGGAAATCACCATGCTTCTATTTTGTTTGTTTTATTCATTAGATTCCACATATAAGTGAAATAATATAGTACTTGTCTTTCTCCGAGGGGCTTAATTCCACTTAGCATAATACTCTCCATGCTGTCTCAAAAGGTAAGATTTCTTTGTTTTTTATGTCTGAATAGTATTCCATTGTGTAAATTTTTATCCATTCACCTACTGATGGGCACTTGGACTGCTTCCAATAATGCTGTATATAACTTCGGTTCTTAAAGATCCCTCCCTGCCTCCTTTTCCCCACAGGCCTGGTTGACAAGGGGACATTTGAATGAGCACTGTTGTGGGTGGGAAGGTATACAAAGTGGGTCCTTTTTCATTGCCTTTCCTGATTTGCCCCCTCCTTGGTGGCTTTGCTCCAGCGATGTGCACCTTTGACCTTGCTCTGCCTGTGGGGACACTAGAAGGAAGCCCAACCTCAAACTGTGGTCAGCATCAAAGAGCAAGAATCAGGACAATTGGAGGGAATTTCTAACTGGATAGTCTGGGGATTTCCATTCTAACATTTGTATTCTCTTTAATTCTGTGTTATTCAAATGCATTTAAATTCTGCCTCCACAAAGAACTATGTGACCAGGGGATTTCTGCTTTTGCAGCTGTAGGAAAGAAATAGGGTTAGAAAGGATTAAAGTGATAGTTTTCTAGGGTCACACAGTTACTTAGAAAAGAGCACATCTCCCTGCTTCTAATCCTATTCTTTTTTGATAAAACATAGATACTTCATATCACTTAAACTATAAGTTTCACCTTAATAAGCTTAAAGATTACCTCTCCCCTCTTGAGACAGAAAAATAATAAATTTATATTTACAGCATTTCCCTGTTGGCAGGAGATAACATTTCTCAAAGTATGTTATTCCATTGAACACTGGTTATTTTTAGAAGGGTTTCAAACACAAAAGTCTACTCTCTGCCATCTTGGAGAGTTATGGGGCATATTAGCATATTTAAAGGTTCTGAGAAATCCAGCTACAATAAAAATTAAAGTTTGTTGAACTCAGCAATCCCCAATCTTACTTGGTTAAGAAAGTCCTCCCCCTTTTTCTTCCTCTCTCCTTCCCCTCCTCCTTTTCTTTCTTTCTTCCTTCCTTTTAATGAAACATCATTACCAATTAAAACACTTTGAGAAGTGTGGTAGGCAGTTAGACAGACATGAGCAGAGCAAGGACTCTGGCAGCCGTGGGCAAACTACGGCCCGTGGGCCGGATTCGGCCCGTTTGAAATGAATAAAACTAAAAAAAAAAAAAAAGACCGTACCCTTTTATGTAATGATGTTTACTTTGAATTTATATTAGTTCACACAAACACTCCATCCATGCTTTTGTTCCAGCCCTCCAGTCCAGTTTAAGAACCCATTGTGGCCCTTGAGTCAAAAAGTTTGCCCACCCCTGGTTTAGACACTGAGATTAGCCAAATTAAAAATAAAATCAATACTTTTCAGAGATATATCAGAATCAAGAACCTCTACAATGTATTTTTACAGTGTTCATATAAAGTCCAAAATCCTATATAATAAAAGGCTAATATGCAAATTGTCCCCTGGACCAGGACTTTGACCGGGCGTTCAACCAGGAGTTGGACCAGGGGTGGGGCCAGCCAGCCAACTACCCACAGCCCTTTTCCCCAGCTGTCCCCTACCCCCGGCTGGCCCGATTGCCCTGATCGAGGAGGGTTGACTGGACTCCGCCCATGCACGAATTTGTGCACCAGGCTTCTAGTTTCTAGACATAACAAGAAATAGGATAATGTGATTCCATACTCAAGGAAAAAAAGGATCAATGGAGATCAACCTTAAAATTACTCAGATGTTGGATTTGGCAGATAAAGATTAAAAAAACACACACAGCTATTATAATAACTCATAGAGATAAAGGAAAATATGCTCATCATAGAAGAACAAATAGAAAATCTCAGCAGAAAAAGAGAGCATGTTTTCATACACTTGAGGGTATATGTAGCAGCTTGTTTTAGATTGCAAATATCAGACATCATTGTCAAATTGGTAAACAATGGGGCTCATCTGGGTAGAAGTGTAATAGTAGTGTAGACTTCAGGTGCAGTATGTTCAGGGCTTTCAGTCCATTCTCGTCAACCACCTTGGCTCTTCCATTCTCATGTCTTGCCCATCCTCTGTCTGGTTTCCCTCATGGTTTCAAGATGGTACCAGCAGTAACTGTAGTTTCTTTTCATACCCAGCACGTAAGAGACACTAGCTTCTCCTTGGTCTCTCTTAAGGCCAAGAAAGAACTTTTCTACAAGTCTTTAGCAGTCATCACCTGGTTGTCTTATTGTTTGAAATTCAACCATATGCTCATTATTGAATCAATCACTGGTTGGCTTATACTAATCAGTCCACCTCTGGGATCAGATTCGTTCAATCACAAGGGCTGCATAAGGAGGGGGGTCAGTACCTCAACAAAATTGAGATTCTGTTAGTAAAGATGAAGGGGAGAATGAATTCTGGCATGACAACCAATGATATCCACCTCTGTTTATTATGCTCTGAAAAATTGCCTTGCTTTTTTCTTAAAGGTGCTTTGCATTTTGTGACTGGGATTAAGTTTGATCCTACCTTGATATATTTGTGGCCCATTCATAGGAAATGCACAAAGCTTCCTTCCTGCTTCCCATTTATGCTCCTACTCTTTATTTTTCTTTTGCCTCGTCTTTTTTGTCCATTTCTAATTTATTCTCTATTTTATATATTTTATTAACCATATTAATTAAAACAAATAAACTAGCTTTAAGCAAATAGAATACAGATAATTTACTTACGATATACACCCTTCCCTCCCCATAATGTCACTTTGTTTGTAAATATCTAGATGTATAGATTTTTTTTAAAATTTCTTTATTGGTTAAGGTATTACAAATGTGTCTTCATCCCCCCCATTAACCCCCCACCCCCCCACCCCCCACTCATGCTCTCATCCCCCTGTTGTCCGTGTCCATTGGTTTGGGTTATATGCATGCATACAAGTCCTTTGGTTGATCTCTTCCCCTTACCCCCACCCTCCCCTACTTCCCCTCTGGGGATTGATAGTCTGATCGCTGTTTCTCTGTCTTTGGATCTATCCCTGTTCATCAGTCTATGTTGTTCTCTATATTCCACAAATGAGTGAGATCATGTGGTATTTATCCTTCTCTGACTGGCTTATTTCACTTATCAATTAAAAAATATATTTCATTGATTTTTTACAGAGAGGAAGGGAGAGGGATAGAGAGTTAGAAACATCGATGATGGAGAAACATTGATCAGCTGCCTCCTGCACACCCCCCACTGGGGATGTGCCCGCAGCCAAGGTACATGCCCTTGACCGGAATCGAACCTGGGACCCTTCAGTCCGCAAGCCAATGCTCTATCCACTGAGCCAAACCGATTAGGGCAAGAGGTATGGATTTTTTACAGCTCCTTCCTGCCAGCCATAGACAAGAGGTAGTTGGTGCCACCAGTATGTCATTAATTTTTGCATTTTATTCCCACTCCCTTTTGGAATATTCTTCTTAAACTAATATTTTGAGAAGATAAATAAATGTTTTATTATCTTTGATGACAGAAACCAGGATGAATTATGAAAATGTAATATTTTTTATAGTCATTTAAAAAATCACCCTAAGTAGAAATTCTTTTTAAAAAGATAAAGTTGAACTAATTTCAATATGAAAGAATTGCCTGTCCTTACTCTTGCTGGGAATTTTGTATTATGTGGTTATGTTTTTTTAAAAAATATTACCTGTAACCATTTGGCAAAAGTAAAGTCAGATCCCTTCCTTATTCTATATATCCAAATAAATTTAAAGTAGATATAAGATTTAAATGTAAGTCTTAAGACCATAACATGGATCCTGAGGATATTATGCTAAGTGAAGTATGCCAGTCACAGAAGGACAATTACTGAATGCTTCCATTTATATGAGGTGTATGAAATAGTCAAGTTCATAGAAGCAAAGAGTGGGGTGATGGTTGCCAGAGGCTATGAGGAGACAGAAATGGGGAGTTGTTAAGCAGTGGGCATAAAGTTTCAGTTAAGCAAAATGAATAAATTCTAGAGATCTGCTGTACAACCTTGTACTTATAGTTAACAATCCGTACTGTATCACACACTCATGAATTTAAGAGGATAGCTCTCATGTTAAATATTCTTACCACAATAAATTTTAAATATTTAAATGTAAAACATAAAAGAAAATATGAGTGAATATAAAATCTTAGGGAGGGAAAGAACTTTCTAGGCATAATACCAAGCAAACACATTATAAATAGTAGCTAACATCTACTAAGGCAGTGGTCGGCTAACTCATTAGTCAACAGAGCCAAATATCAACAGTACTTCTTCAAAATAGACTTGCCCAGGCTGAAAACCGACTTCTGCGCATGTTTATTGAAGGTGAGTTCTGTACATACAAAAGCTGGGTAAACTGTAAAGGACCACCTCGTGTTGGTTCCACCCTGCTTAACAGGATGGAACAAGAAAGAGCAGCCAATGTCCAGTCCACGACTGCCGAGCTGCCTCCTCTCACATTTCTTCCTTTGTCTTCATTCAGTTTCTCTTATTTAAACTGTGCTGCTCACCTGGCCAGTGTGGTTCAGTGGTTGATTGTCGGCCATGCACCAAAATGTCGCCAGTTTGATTCCCGGTCAGGGCACATGCCCTGGTTGTGGGCTCAATCCCTGGTGGGGGGCGTGCAAGAGGCAGCCAATGGATGTTTCTGTCTCGTTGATGTTTCTATCTCTCCCTCTCCTTTCCTCTCTGAAATCAATAAAGATATAAAAAAATAAAATCAATAAAAACATTAAGAAATAAAAAATAAATCTTGTTACAGTTGCTTTATTTGAAACATAAAACTTAAAAAATAAATAAATAAACTGTGCTGCTCAGTTGCTCACATGGAACCCCCTCAGCTAACCCAACAGTACAGGGTCCCTCCCTCATCCAGCCAAAGAACTCAGCAAGGAGCCCGCTTATTTCCTGGGGACAAAATGGCATAGATTCTGCAGCTGAAAGATGGAAGAGAATGGAGCCCAAACACACATGGTAGCTCTCAATTACTTGGCAACTGGCCATTTCTTTTTTCTTTCCCATTCTTTTTTCTGCAGGCAGACAAACATGGTCAGCCCTCACAGCTTAAAGAGAGTTGTGTGTAGAGACAGATGTTGAGATAATTGCTAATGTAAGCAATTTACAGTTTAAAATTTACAGGAAGGAAGTAGTTGTAAAGACAATATTGCCATTGCCAAAGAGTTTGTGGAGCATCACATTCGGTGGTGTGACGCTGGGAGCCATCACTGCTCTGTCATCTTCCATCCATAGTCATTCTCTCAGTGTTTGTTTGCTTTTATTGCTGCTAAAAACGTGAAGGAAAAGGAAGTCCTGCCCATTTCTAAAGCACTGGTAAATGCAAACTACTGTGGTGAAGAAATGGATCCTTGACAAGAATGGAGGCTGGGAATTTCCCAATCTGCTGCATTCCAGTGGATGAGGGAATAGTCAAATTATGGGTGGTTCCCCAACGGGAAGAGCACTGTTGGGATTACTGACCACAAAAAGAAAAATTTCAAAATTTCCAGTTATGTTACTTTAGATTGCTGTTTTATCTCTGGGAAATCCACTCTTAACAGCACCAAAGGCAGTTTCTAAAGAAAAAAGGAGAAGAAAAAAAAGAAGATGCTACTTTGGAAGATGTCACTGCTCCATCCTTCAAATAGCCACATGGGGAATATGTAGCAATTTCCTTGTAAGGAAATTCTGTACAAAACATCCTGTAGACTGGACCTTTCCTGAGAGCTGACTGACAAACCTCACCTAGGCTCTGAGGAAAGATACTGAACTCCGAAGTCAGCGAACCGCATGGGTATTTCTGACTGAGCCTTAAACGCGGAGGCAAAATGGGTAAGTATTTGAGGCACAAGCTATTTTCTTATTCTTTACATTTCTCTGCAGGTGATTTTCATAACATGATGAGATTATCTAGTTAATGACTATGCTGCACATCTATTGGGGAAAATAGTCTATTGATATATTACACTAGAGACCCAATGCATGAAATTCGTGCAAGAGTAGGCCTTCCTTCCCCTGGCTGCCGGCACCAGCTTCCCTCGGGCCTCTGGCAGGCACCCGAACCCGGGCTTCCCTCGCAGCCCCAGCTTCGTCCTGAAGGATGTCTGGTCTAATTAGCATATTATGCTTTTATTATTATAGACTAGAGGCCCGGTGCACAAAAATTTGCACTTGGGGGTGGGGGGTGGGGAGGGGGGTCCCCCAGCCCGGCCTGTGCCCTCTCGCAGTCTGGGACCCCTCGGGAGATAACGACCTGCTGGCTTAGGCCTGCTCCCGGGTGGCAGAGGGCAGGCCCAATCCCTAAGTGCAGCCCCTGGTCAGGCTCAGAGCAGGGCCGATTGGGGAGTTGGGGCGCCGCCCCATCATGCACAGAGCAGGGCAGGTCAGGAGGTTGCGATGCCACCCTCAGTCACGCTCAGGGTAGGGCTGATTGGGGGGTTGGGGCACCGCCTCCTGTCACACTCAAGGCAGGGTCGATGGGGAGGTTGCGGTGCCACCCCCTGTCACGCACAGAGCAGGGCCAATCAGGGGGTTGGGGTGCTCCCCCTGTCATGCACAGAGCAGGGTCGATCAGGGGGTTGGGGAGCTCCCCCTGTCACGCACAGAGCAGGGCCGATCAGGGGGTTGGGGAGCTCCCCCTGTCATGCACAGAGCAGGGTCGATCAGGGGGTTGGGGAGCTCCCCCTGTCACGCACAGAGCAGGGTCGATCAGGGGGTTGGGGAGCTCCCCCTGTCATGCACAGAGCAGGGCCGATCAGGGGGTTGAGGAGCTCCCCCCTGTCACTCACAGAGTAGGGCCGATAGGGGAGTTGGGGCACCGCCCCCTGTCACACACAGAGCAGGGTGGATCAGGGGGTTGGGGCGCTGCACCCTGTCACACTCAGGGCAGGGCCAATGGGGAGGTTATGGCTCTACCCTGTCACACACAAAGCAAGGCCCGTGGAGGGGGGTTGGGGCGCCACCCTCTATCACCCACAGAGCAGGGCCGATCAGGGGGTTGGGGCACCGCCACTGTCATACTCAGGGCAGGGCCGATGGAGAGGTTATGGCTCTACCCTGTCACACACAGAGCAGGGCCGATCAGGGGGTTGGTGCGCTGCACCCTGTCAAACACAGCCGCAGGGCAATCAGGGGATTGGGGAGCTCCCCCCTATCAGGCACAGAGCAGGGCTGATCAGGGGGTTGGGGTGCCTTCCCCTGTCACGAAAAGAGCAGGGCGGATAGGGAGGTTGTGGCCCCGCCCCCTGTCACACACAGAGCCGCAGGGCGATCAGGGGGTTTGGGCGCTGCCCCGTCACGCTGATCCCGATGCCGGGAGCCTCGCTGCTCCGCTGATCCCGGTGCCGGGAGGCATATTACCCTTTTACTATATAGGATAGAGGCCTGGTGCACAGGTGGGGGCTGGCTGGTTTGCCCTGAAGGGTGTCCTGGATCAGGGTGGGGGTCCCCACTGGGGTGCCTGGCCAGTCTGGGTGAGGGGCTGAGGGCTGTTTTTCGGCTGGCGAGTGACTGAAGCTTCCAATCGCTCCTTGTTTTCTTTTTTTTTTATTTTTTATTCTGGGCCAGCTTTAGCACTGAGGCCTCGCTGCTGAAAACATCGATACAATGTTTCGGTCCGGCTGGGTTTCAGTCTGGCTGGTTTCTGGGGTTTTGTTTAGCTTCTTATTTGCAACATAGTACATAGTTGCTTAGAGTTGCGGCTGAGAGGCCGGCAAGTTAGGTGGGGAACGTTGGAGTCCGCAGTCACTGAAGCAAGCAAGCCTCCCTGCTTGCTTCAGTGCCTGGCTGCCGGCCGCCATCTTGGCTGACAGTTAATTTGCATAAGGATATGCTGATTAGCCAATGGGAAGGGTATCGGTCGTACGCTAATTACCATGTTTCTCTTTTATTAGTGTAGATTATTTTTATTGGTGTTGGGATTAAGACTTACTATTAATGAAATTCAATAAATTAAGAAGTGTGCAATTCAATACCATCGGCATAATGGAATAGTCACTTGAAAAATCTTTCATTTGAAGAATTGCTTGAAAAGACTACTACTTTAAGACTAGATTTACTTTATTATTGTAACCTGGAAAATTGATAGAAGGTATGCCAGTTTTCACAACCAAAGAATCCTATGACCTAAGAATCTCTGAAGGATCATGTATTTGAAATAGCTTATTGTAAGTGGTTTCATTGTAAATTATTAAAATCCCTAGCCAGTTCTAAATGGCTTTCTCTGACTATGTCTAATTTCCAGGCTTTGTCAAGGAGTGGTTAGGTTTACTTATTTTATTAAAGATAATATTCTGTTCCCTAACAAAAATGTAAATGCATGTTTATTGAAGAGCATTAGAGATTACCTATAGGCCTTTAGAGATCATTCCTATTAATATTTAGCTGTTAACATTAGTCGTTTAGTCACTTTTCTCCCAACCTTTTTGTTGTTTTTAAAATTAGAAAACAAAAAATGCTCATCGTAAAAAAGTTTATACAATATAGACAAAATGTGGAAGTCACCCTATTATGGGCTGAGTTGTGTCCTCCCAAATTTATATGCTGAGTCATTACCCCACTACCTCAGAATGTGACTATTTGGGGATAGGACCTTTAAAATGTGATTAAGTTAAAATGAGGCTGTTAAGGTGGACCCTAATCTAATCTGACTGATGTCCTTATAAGAAGAGGAGATTTGGACACATAGACACCAGGATACATAGAGAAAAAGGACACAGCAAGCAGGCTGTCTGCAAGCCAAAGAGAGAGGCCTCTGGAGAAACATGTGGACACCTTGATTTTGGATTCTAGCCCCCAAAACTGTGAGAAAATAAGTTTATGTTACTTCAGCCACTCTGTTTGTGGCATTTTGTTATGGCAGCCCTAGCAAACTAATACATACCCTTTACCCTTTCTCCCACCATTTTCCCCAGTGGTAACTATGACCGACAGTATTCTTCCAGATTTATTTCCTAAGCTGTTGCACACAGAATCATATATAGGAAGGGTCTTTGTTTACACCGATGGGATCATGCTATAAATATTGCTCTGTGACTTGCTTTTTTCACTTAACAGTGTGTCATAGACTTTCCATGCCAATACATACAGAGAACCACCTACCACATTCTTCCTGAAGACTGCAATTTTCCACTGTAAGAATGCGTCATGATTAATTTTCACTCCATTACGGATGAGCATTTGGATTGTTTTCTTTTTTCTATATTACCAGCAATGCTGCAGTAAAAACATCTTTTTACATTTGTGGTTGGGCTCATATGCTAATGCATCTGTAAGAATAATTCCAGAATTAGAATTACTGGGCCAAGGAGCAAATTCATTTAAAATCTGAAAGCTATTTGTCAAATTACTTTCCATAAGGACTTAAGCAATTTCCAGTCCTATTAATGTATATGAGACTGTCTGTTTCCCCATTTAGGCTTTTCTTTTCTTTTCCTGTTTATAGGTATGTAGGAAATAAGTGAACAAATGCTTTAAAATAGTTTGCTAAGGTGTCCCTCTGCAAGTTAACTTCTAGTTTTCTTTTGGAACCTGGTTAAATGATTAAAATGGCATCCAAATCCAGTAGGCTCAATAAATGCTTGTCAAATTGCATTGGAGTGGTCTGCTTCAGCTGCCATAATAAAATAACACAATCTGGGTGGTTTAAACAACAGAAATTTATTTTCTTATAGTTCCATAACTATTGGATAGAGTCCTCCAATTTAAGGTAGAGAGAACCACAGCCAAGTGTTATTCAAACTTTTTTTGACTATGATCCTCCATAAGAAATATATTTTATGTTGTGACCTAATCCCTCTGCCACACACACATACCTGAAACAAAAGATTGATCAAAAATACTTATCTTGCCCTAGCTGGTTTGGTTCTGTGGATAGAGTGTTGGCCTGCAGACTGAAGGGTCCCGGGTTTGATTCTGGTTAAGGGCACATGCCTGGGTTGCGGGCTCAACCCCCAGTAGGGGATGTGCAGGAGGCAGCCAATCAATGATTCTCTCTCATCATTGATGTTTCTCTCTCTCTCTTCCTCTCCCTTCCTTTCTGAAATCAATAAAAATATATTTTAAAAATACTTATCTTAAAAATGTAACTATTTTGTATTCTATACTATTCTAATAATCTATACTAATAAAGGGGTAATATGCTAATTAGACTGGATAGACTGGATGTCTTCCAGATATCCTTCCAGACAAAGCCACAGTAGCGGCAGTTAGGGCGATCAGACTGGCAGGGGAGAGTAGTTAGGGGCAGTTAGGCTGGCAGGGGAGAGCAGGTTGGGGCGATCAGGCAGGCAGGCAGAGGGGTTAGGGGTGATCAGGCAGGCAGGCAGGTGAGCGGTTAGGAGCCCCCGGATTGCATGAGGGATGTCCAACTGCTGGATTGTGAGAGGGTGCAGGCCAGGCTGAGGGACTCCCTCCTACCCCCCTACCCCCGTACATGATTTCGTGCACCAGGCCTCTAGTATAAATATAACACAAATACTATACATATATTTATGCTCCACTATTCTGTTCTATTTAGTTTCTTAAAATAAAATGGTTGTGTTTCACTAAATTGATTTCATAACCCACTAAACTGTGTCCAAGTCCAACTCCACGAATTGAGACACAGGGAATTGAAGTGACTTATCCAATGACACAGAAAAGAATAAAAAAGGAGGGACCCATCACACCCACTGCTTTCCCTCATAGTACAGCTCAGTTATTTCAGAAACGGGTTGATTTAGACAGTTGTTTGGACTCAGCACATTCAGGTAGCTGTCATTCACTTTGCACTGAACTCATGTTTTTATAATTTGGTAAGTAGTCTGTAACCTGCCCCCAGAGAGAGCCATTCGTAGGCCACAGTTTTAGTGAAACTAGTAGACACAAAATTTTTTTTCAGGTCTTAGGGAGGGATGCGTATGGTGGAACTGTGGAGGGTTCTGGATTTAAAGTCACACAGACAAGGGTATAAATCCCAGCTGCAACCCTCTCTAGTTTTGTGATCTGTGGGCAAGAAGCTTCTCTATCAACTTCCTCAAATGTAACACGGCGTTAATAATGATGATGATGATGATAATGACAACAGCCACCTTATAGAGTTGGATGGATTGGGTGAGGTCATTCATGTGAAATATCTGTGTGTTAGTTGCATAACATTTTAAACATGGTTTGTACTCAGTATATGTAGACATTTTGATGATGACAGCCATTAGCTAAGTCTAGTCCAGCCGTGGGCAAACTACGGCCTGCGGGCCGGATCCGGCCCGTTTGAAATGAATAAAACTAAAAAAAAAAAAGACCGTACCCTTTTATGTAATGATGTTTACTTTGAATTTATATTAGTTCACACAAACACTCCATCCATGCTTTTGTTCCGGCCCTCCGGTCCAGTTTAAGAACCCATTGTGGCCCTCCAGTCAAAAAGTTTGCCCACCCCTGGTCTAGTCCCAGGGAAAATGAGGCAACTCTGTGGATAGAAACCTGAAAATCCAGGAGAGACCAATGGAAATTACCTACAATGAAATCTGAAAAGAGGCAACTCTACTTGGGTTCCATTAATTCCAGGTCCAGGGGAGCATATGTAAGATTCTAACAAACTTATGTAGATTTACAATAAAAATGATAATAGCAATCAATAACAAGTGGTAGGTTTAAATATGAACTGGGATACAGGGACTCAGTGATAAAAATTCAGTATCAGTGCTCAACCTAGAATGGACTGAATTTGGAGGGAGTTTTGGCTTTCTTAAACTGGCAGGTTGTGACAGGTGGCTTTCTTCTGTTGCAGTCACCCCTCAGTGGGTTGGAAGGCTCAGTCCTGTTGCTAAGAGCTCAACCCCATCCCTTCTTCTCACTCTATTACACTTCATCAGAAGCACAAAGTTCCAGAAGAAGTGGCCACCTATGGTGGGCCTGTGTCCCGTTGCTTGTACATAGTAGGCACTCAAAGAAAAATTTAGAGTCAAATTGGTTGCTGATACCATTCTCTTGCTTCTTAGTGGACTGTGGTTTCTTCTTGCAAATCATCAAATTCTTTTCTGCTATGACTCATACTAACAGAAAGACTGATAAAATATTTTGTCAGCAGTAACTGAAATGTGTTATTTTCTTTTTTACTTAAAAGTGCAGTGTGCCCTAACCGGGTTGGCTCAGTGGATAGAGCGTCGGCCTGCGGACTGAAGGGTCCCAGGTTCGATTCCAGTCAAGGGCATGTACCTTGGTTGCGGGCACATCCCCAGTAGGGGGTGTGCAGGAGGCAGCTGATCGACTTTTCTAACTCTCTATCCCTCTCCCTTCCTCTCTGTAAAAAATCAATAAAATATATTTAAAAAAATAAAAAAAGTGCAGTGAATTCACTAACACTGAAATCAGAGCCAAGGCTGAATGATGACAGAAGGAAGTGAAGCATTTTCTTACAGGACTAGCCTGAAACTTCCTCCTTCCCTTTTAATTCATCAGACCAATGATTATAAATGTAGCAATAATTATAGGGTAGACCTGGTATTCTGAAAAATGTATCCACATGCTTTGAAAATACTGTTCACGTGAATTACAATGACCACTAGTCATAAATGATCTACAACAGACATTCACATTTTTAATGCAGACCAAATATGAAATATCTGGAAAATTCACTAATTAGATAAAATTGCTCCCTCTTTCTCTACCATGGTACCCATATGCGTTTGGGGGGAGGGTACTTTGTTTACTTATAATGTGAACAACAAGGACTTTTATTACCTCCTGAGAATTTGAAACTATTGATACTGGAATGGGCAAGGGGAGAAATGACATATCAGATATTGATTTATCTTGGGAAGCTGAGTGTATCAGTTTCACTGGAGTTTTATTTTATTTTATTTTTTTTGGAAGTTGCTTTTTAATAATAAAATACAGAGGGGAGGGCAGAGGGAGTGCAGCAGGTGGTGGGGTGTGCTGCTGCACCAGGTTCTGCGCTGGCTACACAAACCTGCTGCTGCTGCTTCTTGGTGGCTGCCTTGTTGGCAAGGTCCTTGGCCTTCTCTGTAGCTGCCAGTGCCATCTCCTTTGCCTTCTCCTTGGCTTCCTTGGCTGTCTCAACAAGGGTTTTGGAAGGGGCCTCACCTTGCAGCTTGGCCAAGATGTATTCAGAACCCTTCACTGACTTGGTCACATTGCTTTTGAACCGGGCGAGACCAAATTCCTGGACAGCTCTGGAGATGCCAAACAAGCTAGAGGAGACCCAAGCTTCCCGGTGGATTTCGGTCCAGCCGCTGTTATCAGAGTTCACACAGTAAACACATCGTTCCTCCACCACCATCAACCGGGCGTGGTTGATGTTCCAAGTGAAGGTGGTCATGGTCTGGTTCTGTGGGTCCACAATAGAATCCTCCAGGATGTACACCGAGTGAGCAACATTGGCAGGAAATAGTCGCTCGGCCCAGTGGGGCATCCTGTTGGTCTTGGTCAGGAGTCTCCGGGACAGGAGCTTCTGGTCAGGGGTCACCTCCCGGTGCACTATGTCGTCTGGGTGCTATAGGGATTCGGGTACCGCTGCCAAAAGGCAGCGAACACTTGGTCCCGGGAACTCCGGAGCACTCTGTGGCCCAGGAAATACTTCACCATTGTCCCGGCCGGGCGGGGTCAGCACCGGAGCAGCATCAGGGGTGCAGAGCCTGGGGGGGGGGGCACGCCCGCCAGGTACCAGCTCAGTCACTGCCCACTGCACCCCAGCAGCAGCCGCGGCCATGAGGAGTTGTCGGGCCGCCCCTGGAAGTTTTGACCTAAGAGAATTTTCCTCTTTGAGATTTTTATTCCAAATATGATAAGGTATTGCTTAGATAATTTCTCTGAAGTAAACTATAAAATCAGATATATGAAGTAAAAACTGTCATGTCAGTGTCTTTGATTTTGAGCCAACAGTAAACTAGGGATTAAGATGTAAGATTTAGTATTGCTGTTCCCACACTTTCACCTCCTGCCTTCTCCCCACTCCTATGATTTTAGGCTAGAGGGCAGAAAAGTGGGAGAAAAAACTGGAGTCTGGCCTTTCTACTCTCTCCCCTGTTTTTCAACCATGGTTCCCTAATAGCTGTTATTTGCTGAGAGCCTACTTTGAACTAGGCGTTAGATAAATCGTATCTTACTTAATCCACACAACTCGCCATCGGAGCGGCCATTATTGTCCTTATTTTTCAGATGAGAACACTGAGGCACAGAGATTGTAAGTGTGAATGGAGCCTGATTTCAATACAGTTCTATTTCATTCCCAAATGTTTACTCTTTCCAAACATAGAAGATGTACTGTGTACATATTTGATCACTTCTGATTCCTTCATTCCCACACCACAGAGGACATAAAACCCAGGGCCTCCTCAGTTCCCTCTGAAACCAGGCTTAACAGAAGAGAAGGGAAGACCTAGTTTTAGGAGAGAAGAAAGGCAAAATAGAGATGAGGCCAAGGAAAGGGGGGAAAAAAGGATATTTGGGAGAATTTGTGGAGAATGGGAAAGGAAGAATTAAATTCAAGTCCTGCAAAAAAAAAAAAAATCAGGAATGTCCTTCTCATTCAGGCTATTTTATATGGAGTATTTCCTAGTTTTTTCACTGGAAGTTTCTCAAAAAATGGTTATCTTGCTCAAGAATTTTTACCATTTTGTATTTTAAGGAAATCAGATAATGATGACTTAGCCATAATAGGAGTGACTAAAAGAGGCTCAAGTTACTTATGTCAACCAATCTTTTCTGACCCTTTATTATTTCCCTCCTCTTTAATTTGTTCTCTCCATTTCCTTCTCTTTTACTCATACCCTCTGACTGCATTCAAGACAATAAGCATTGTGTACCTATTGTACCTAAGGTATTGTGGGGTGCAGTATGAAGAGAAAGTCATTGATCACGTAATAGGAGGAAATAAGAAGCACACACAAGTAATTTTGATCCGAAAACAATGGTATAATTAAATAGAGATAGAATGTACTGTGAGTATCAGTACATTCTATCAAAGAGGATAAGGATCTCATAAACTAATTCACAATGAGGGTCTGGTGACAAGTTAAAGTGTGGTCGATGTGGAAAGAGCTGGTGGTGGTGATGGTGAGGTAAGTGGAGGTTTTTATGCCTCCATTTCATATATTTATGTATTATTTGTTTTGGTGGCCAATCCCGAGTCCTGAAAATTGACTTTATTTTATATTCTTACTAGAGGCCCAGCATACATGAGGCACTAGAGGCCCATCTTCTGCCTGCTCGCCAGTCCCCGCTGCCATGCCCTGGTTCGCCATGGTTCCCCGTTTGCCAAGCTGCGATCAGATCCTAAGGGCCGGGGGAGGGATCCAAGAG
>NW_005871178.1:2961161-2962983 GCF_000147115.1 Myotis lucifugus
CTGCTGCCACTCACCTCGGTTCGCCGTGGTTCCCTACGTCACAGAAGAGGGACCAAGAGGTCGCTGTTCCGCCCACTCGAGGGGGGAGGGGGGGCGGGGGAGGGACCGAGAGGTGCTCAGTGCACCTCATAGTGACCAGTCATTTGGTCATCCTGGTCGTCACGGACACTGGCTTTTTATATATGTAGATTGGTTATTGCTAGTGTAGAAAAACTAATAATTTTTGTGTTGTCTCTGTTGAATCTTGCTATATCATTAAATTATTTTATTAGTGCAAGTGATTTTTCAGTTGATTCTCTTAGATTTTTTGTTATATTTGCAGCTAATAAGCCACCCCCCCCCAAAAAAATACTTATCTTTTCTTTTCTTCTCTTAATTCATTGTCTATGAACTCTAGTACAATGGTCAAAGATAGTGATGAGAGTATATCCTCTTATTTCTCTAACAGAAATGCTTGTAATGATTCACCATTAAATATGATGTTTACTTTAGTTTTCTGATTCTCTCTACCAAATTAAGGAAGTATCATTCTCTTTCTGGCTTGCTAAGAACATTTTAAAAAATTATGCATGGGTGTTGAATTAATAAAAACACATTGGAAACTATTGAAACATTCAAATGGTTTTGCTCCGTTAATCTATTAATATAGTGAATTATATTAAAATACACTAATGAAAGTATATCATGATAAATGTTACTTGGTTATGTTGTATTATTCTGTATTATTCTTTTAATACTTTGCTGAATTCAATTTGCTAATATCTTACTAAGAATTTTTACATCTATATGTACTCGTATATGTGAGATTTGTCTGTGATTTTATCCCCCTTCCCATGATGTTCTTGTCTGATCTTTTATATTGAGGCAATGCTAATCTTGTTGAATGCATGCTTTTTCATTTTCCTATGATCTGGAGCAATTTAAATAATTCAGGAATTATCTGTTCTTTGCGAATTTGATAGAACAGTCTGGGACTGGTGCCTTTTAGGGGTAGTAGATAACATAACTTTTTCAATTTAAATTGTAGTTAGTGGCCTATTCAGATTTTCTAAACTCTTCTTGAATCTATTTTAATCACTCACATTTCTATTATAGCAGCCCTCAGTAATTTTTGCTTGTGTAACACTGTATGTCCTTTAGGAAGCTGTTCTCCCATTTATAGTGGTCCCAGAGTGACTGTCAGTTTAGGTGCCCTTCCCATCATTTCATCACAGGGATGGACTCAAGATCCAAATAGGGCCAATTGGAATCTTCCCCTGGATTGATATATAGACATCAGGGGGGGAAATTTTCCTTTCCCCCACTTTAGTTCTTTTTAAATATTTTTTTATTGATTTCAGAGAGAGAAAGAGAGAGGGAGAGATAGAAATATCAACGATGAGAGAGAATCATTGATCAGCAGTCTCCTGCATGCCCCCTGCTGGGGATTGAGCCCACAACCAGGCATGCGTGCTGTCTAGGAATCGAACCATGACCTCCTGGTTCATGGGTTGATGTTCAACCACTGAGCCCCATTGGCCGGGCTCCCACTTTGGTTCTTAAAACTAGGAAGATGAGATATTGTGGCTGTAGGTGGCCATTTTCTCTGACACATGGATAGAACTTGCCCCACCTGAGAGAAGCTGAGCTATTTCAGATTTCTTTAGTTTTTATCTAATGTCTTTTCACTGTTCCAAAAATCCCATCCGGGACACTGCATTACATGGGCTCCTCTTTGCTGTGACAGTTTCTCAGACTTCCCTTGTTTTGATGACCTTGACAGTTTTGAGAAGTACTAGTCAAATATTGTAAAATGTCCCTCTGCTAGGAATTGTCTGATGTT